>NW_028174876.1:148511-156011 GCF_963971535.1 Notolepis coatsorum
ACACCTCATTATCACTTTACACACTTAATTATCACTTTACACACCTCATTATCACTTTACACACTTAATTATCACTTTACAAACTTAATTATCACTTTACACACTTATTTATCTCCTTACACACTTAATTATCACTTTACAAACTTCATTATCACTTTACAAACTTAATTATCACTTTACAAACTTAATTATCACCTTACAATCATCATCACTTTACACACTTAATTATCACCTGTTGATAATATATTGTGATAATATTTTAAATGCGCCAAACGGTGAAACTAGACATTCAGTTGAGTCAAATTGTATAAAAATAGAACTTAGTTTATTATCCGTTTCCATGGCCACAGAAAAGTATGATCACATTATCATCGGAGACACACGAGCGTCTGACCAGAAAGTGACCAAGAGCTCCGGTCAGACTTACAATAAATACATAATTGACATGACGTACGTAAGATGACAAATTAATAACACATCTGACAAGAAAGGTAAACAAATATGCCCTAGTGAGAAAATGAAAACAAAAGATGGGTCTCTAGGCTTTTGTTGTGTCTTCACACAAGAACTGGAGAACAGGCCAAATGTCATATCTCCTAAACCTTGGCCGTTATAAGAAGCACTGTCGCCTAGTGTCTTTATCTGTTAAACTAGTTGACCCATATTAACTAGTCAAGGCTGTAAGACAATATGTATCTTTTTTTTTGTATAACTTAATTTTTGTTCATTTTCCTCTTTTTTCTTTCCAAAGTCACTTTTTGACACCATTTTCACACAGACATTCTCCATTTACTTTTTCACATTTTCAGTTAGAAACTTTTCTTTTGCAGTGTGGTTTCCCGTGTTTGTATTGATGTCTTACCCATTTTTTCCAGGATTCATTAACTTAAAGGGGAACTATTTTACTATTTCTTTCACTATTTGGGCACTTTTACACAATTCCTGTGGGTCTATGGAGCACCTCTGTAATATTTTTTTTTTATTCATTGTTTTGTATTTCTAATCAAGTCCTCAAAAACAGCATTTTTCTACCTCAAGATCTCGAGCCGTTTTGAGCCTGGGCAGCAGAACTGTGTGCAGCTCATCTTGTACCTCAACATTATCATGCAGCGGTGTCTTTCTGACATCACAAATCATCACATGTTCAGATGACTCAGTTCAGTGAGGGTGAATATTGTGAGGAGAATTGGAAGAATGCGCCAATATGAGAATTAGAGACATAGATCATATTAATATAAGTTCACATAGCTAGGAAACAATGCTAAACACTCAAAAAGGCCATTTATAAGATAGTTCCCCTTTAAGAGAATATGTATTTTAACACAGAACTATGGACATGATACATCATTATCGCTTTACAAACATTATCACTTTACAAACATCATTATCACTTTACAAACATTATCACTTTACAAACATCATTATCGCTTTACAAACATCACTTTACAAACATCATTATCGCTTTACAAACATTATCACTTTACAAACATCATTATCACTTTACAAACATCATTATCGCTTTACAAATATCATTATCACTTTACAAACATCATTATCACTTTACAAACTATCACTTTACAAACATCATTATCACTTTACAAACATCATTATCGCTTTACAAACATCATTATCACTTTACAAACATCATTATCACTTTACAAACATCATTATCGCTTTACAAACATCACTTTACAAACATCATTATCACTTTACAAACATCATTATCACTTTACAAACATTATCACTTTACAAACATCATTATCACTTTACAAACATCATTATCACTTTACAAACATCATTATCGCTTTACAAACATTATCACTTTACAAACATTATCGCTTTACAAACATTATCACTTTACAAACATCATTATCACTTTACAAACATCATTATCGCTTTACAAACATTATCACTTTACAAACATCATTATCACTTTACAAACATTATCACTTTACAAACATCATTATCACTTTACAAACATCATTATCGCTTTACAAACATCATTATCACTTTACAAACGTCATTATCGCTTTACAAACATCATTATCGCTTTACAAACAAACGTCATTATCGCTTTACAAACATCATTATCGCTTTACAAACATCATCACTTTACAAACATCATTATCACTTTACAAACATCATTATCACTTTACAAACATCATTATCGCTTTACAAACATCATTATCACTTTACAAACATCATTATCGCTTTACAAACATCATTATCACTTTACAAACATCATTATCAAACATCATTATCACTTTACAAACATCATTATCACTTTACAAACATCATTATCGCTTTACAAACGTCATTATCACTTTACAAACATCATTATCACTTTACAAACATCATTATCGCTTTACAAACATCATTATCACTTTACAAACATCATTATCGCTTTACAAACATTATCACTTTACAAACATCATTATCACTTTACAAACATTATCACTTTACAAACATCATTATCAAACATCATTATCGCTTTACAAACATCATTATCAAACATCATTATCGCTTTACAAACATCATTATCACTTTACAAACATCATTATCGCTTTACAAACATCATTATCACTTTACAAACATCATTATCACTTTACAAACATCATTATCGCTTTACAAACATTATCACTTTACAAACATCATTATCACTTTACAAACATCATTATCACTTTACAAACATCATTATCGCTTTACAAACGTCATTATCACTTTACAAACATCATTATCGCTTTACAAACATCATTATCACTTTACAAACATCATTATCGCTTTACAAACATTATCACTTTACAAACATCATTATCACTTTACAAACATCATTATCGCTTTACAAACATTATCACTTTACAAACATCATTATCACTTTACAAACATCACTTTACAAACATCATTATCACTTTACAAACATCATTATCGCTTTACAAATATCATTATCACTTTACAAACATCATTATCACTTTACAAACTATCACTTTACAAACATCATTATCACTTTACAAACATCATTATCACTTTACAAACATCATTATCACTTTACAAACCACTTTACAAACATCATTATCACTTTACAAACATCATTATCGCTTTACAAACATCACTTTACAAACATCATTATCACTTTACAAACATTATCACTTTACAAACATCTACAAACATCGTTATCACTTTACAAACATCATTATCGCTTTACAAACATTATCACTTTACAAACATCGCTTTACAAACATTATCACTTTACAAACATCATTATCGCTTTACAAACATTATCACTTTACAAACATCATTATCACTTTACAAACATTATCACTTTACAAACATCATTATCACTTTACAAACATCATTATCGCTTTACAAACATCATTATCACTTTACAAACATCATTATCACTTTACAAACATCATTATCACTTTACAAACATCATTATCGCTTTACAAACATCATTATCACTTTACAAACATCATTATCGCTTTACAAACGTCATTATCACTTTACAAACTTCATTATCACCTTACCCAAGGCCTTTCCTCATATCTCTAATGATACAAACACGTAGCCTTTCTTCAGAGGAGAGGTCAGAGCACAGCGCCCCCTGGTGCTCTAAGGTGCTTTGGCAGAGACAGATGATGTAATACCAGCCACCTTTACTCACCAGCTCACAACTGGAAAACTAAATAAAGTTTAATTTGCATATTTAGTTTGTCAGTCTTTCTGACTTTTATTATACTAATAATGCTGAAAATATGATTAAGTCATAAGTCATTTCAATAGTAAAACGTTATTTCATATTCACTTTGATAATTAAGGGGAGACACTACAGGTGAATAGGGTAAAATAATTAACTAATAGATATCACAATGAAACTTCCCCAGTTGATTACTTATATTAAGACAAGACTGTTTTGTATTACAAGTTTTCTGAAATTGTATGTTTAAATATGCAAATGAGTCATTATCTACTTAAATATGCACTAATTTGCATATAATTCCAGGACAGAAATCTGAACATTGGATAAATCCATTTTCAAAATTATAGTTTCATTTTGTTGACATATTAGAGCCAAAGGTTATTACAGAGGGGATTTTGGATATCTCTTTTTATCACTCCATAAATCAGAAAATACTCCATTCAGTAAATTTTTATGGTAAAATTCCATATTTCGCCATGTTTTTAGGAATGAAATGTGATATAAATCAGGGTATGAATGCGATATCAACAAACCCTTCTGTAAATACCTTCAGAACATAGATATGAATAGAACTGGAAGGTTTGGTGTATGTGAGGGCTACTGCAGTGGAGATTTCTGGCTCAGAGTATGAGGAAAAACTCTTAAAACTCATTTTTGGGAAAACGCCTTCAAAGTTCTGTATTGTAAAATGCCATACTTTTTCTTTTTAAACAGATATTTACAAACACAAAACCTAATCAAACCATTAGTAATAGACAACCTAAACACATGCCTGATAACTGAATAATAATAATAATGATGTTATTGAACTGAACAGAACTACACACAGGCTACAAACAGTGTAGTACACGGCACGGTGGTGTAGTGGTTAACACTGTCGCCTCACAGCAAGAAGGTCCAGGGTTCGAATCCCGCTTGGGGACCAGGTTTCCATGATGCCAGTTACCCAGGTGGGGTATCTCCCAGGCCTTTCTGTGTGGAGTTTGCATGTTCTCCCCGTGCTCGCAAGGGTTTCCCCCCCCGATAAGATAAACCCAATGGAAAAACATGCACAACAACAAGATCGCTAACGCTGTGGCGTCCTTGACGAAGACGGACAGGAGCACTTGGATTGGTCCCCTGGCGCGGCTCACGTGGCGCCTGTCTGCTCCCGGCTGCCCTTGGGGGGGAAGGACGACGGGATGGGTTAATCGCAGATACGCATTGTATGCATGGTTCGCATGTGTGCCAAATGATGACCTCGGAGCAGGTCCTAAATTATTATTATTATTACAGTGTAGTACCCCCTAATAGGCAAAAAATATTTGAATAGATATCACTATGAAACTTTTCCAGTTTGTTATGTACATATAAACTAAGAAAAAATATATTGCAAGTTTTCTGAAATGTATGTTTATATATGCAAATGAGGCACTTCCCCATTAAATATGTGCATATTTATGGATGCAATAAGGCAAAATGAAGTAAAATAAACAACTAAATGTGTGTTATTGACGTTTTATTGTCACTAGTTTCATAGAAGACATGTTTAGGAAGCAAAATATAACAATCTCAAAATCAACAAAAAAAGTATATTTGCCTATTCACCTGCAGTGTCTCGCCTTAAATTTAAAAAGAACATTTGAGCCTTTTTTCAGACTAACATTGGTTCAGGTTGTGGTGACGTCACCTCATTTAAACATGATGGACGAGGTCCTTACCGTCCAGACAGCTGCTGCGGCCTGTCGACGCAAGTACCAGCCACTCACCACGGCAAGTACACTAACAACACACTCACCACACCAAGTACACTAACAACACACTCACCACGGCAAGTACACTAACAACACACTCACCACACCAAGTACACTAACAACACACTCACCACGGCAAGTACACTAACCAACACACTCACCACACCAAGTACACTAACAACACACTCACCACACCAAGTACACTAACAACACACTCACCACGGCAAGTACACTAACAATAATACTGGAGTACAGTAATACTGAATACTAGGGGTGTAAAGGTACACGTATCCGAACCGTTTCAGTGTGCACCGTACCGTATACCGAGTGGCTGTGTAGTGTACCGAACAAATACAACGGTATGTTAACCACTAACGACCGCCCACCGGGGGCTGTTTTTTTCACACTCTAATATAATTATTATTGTTATTTTACAAGTCAATTATTATTTTCAATAGAGAATATTCGTTGACAGCCCTACAAGTACAATTAGTTACTGTACACTACATCGCCCCTGAGTGGAACATGGAAAGCCAAACTTTCCCCCACTGTACGGAAAACCCGTACCGAACCGTGACTTCAAAACCGAGGTACGTACCGAACCGTGGTCTTTGTGTACCGTTACACCCCTAGTTATTACTGAAGTACAATAATACTGAAGTACAATAATACTGGATACTGAAGTACACTAATACTGAAGTACAATAATACTGAAGTACAATAATACTGAAGTACAATAATACTGAAGTACAATAATACTGGATACTGAAGTACACTAATACTGGATACTGAAGTACAATAATACTGAATACTGAAGTACAATAATACTGAATACTGAAGTACACTAATACTGGATACTGAAGTACAATAATACTGGATACTGAAGTACACTAATACTGGATACTGAAGTACAATAATACTGAATACTGGAGTACACTAATACTGGATACTGAAGTACACTAATACTGGATACTGAAGTACAATAATACTGGATACTGAAGTACACTAATACTGGATACTGAAGTACAATAATACTGAATACTGGAGTACACTAATACTGGATACTGAAGTACAATAATACTGAATACTGAAGTACACTAATACTGGATACTGAAGTACACTAATACTGGATACTGAAGTACAATAATACTGGATACTGAAGTACAATAATACTGGATACTGAAGTACACTAATACTGGATACTGAAGTACACTAATACTGGATACTGAAGTACAATAATACTGGATACTGAAGTACAATAATACTGGATACTGAAGTACACTAATACTGGATACTGAAGTACACTAATACTGGATACTGAAGTACACTAATACTGAATACTGGAGTACAATAATACTGAATACTGAAGTACAATAATACTGAATACTGAAGTACACTAATACTGGATACTGAAGTACACTAATACTGGATACTGAAGTACAATAATACTGAATACTGAAGTACACTAATACTGGATACTGAAGTACACTAATACTGGATACTGAAGTACAATAATACTGAATACTGAAGTACACTAATACTGGATACTGAAGTACAATAATACTGGATACTGAAGTACAATAATACTGGATACTGAAGTACACTAATACTGGATACTGAAGTACAATAATACTGGATACTGAAGTACACTAATACTGGATACTGAAGTACAATAATACTGGATACTGAAGTACACTAATACTGGATACTGAAGTACAATAATACTGAATACTGAAGTACACTAATACTGGATACTGAAGTACACTAATACTGGATACTGAAGTACAATAATACTGAATACTGAAGTACACTAATACTGGATACTGAAGTACAATAATACTGGATACTGAAGTACAATAATACTGGATACTGAAGTACACTAATACTGGATACTGAAGTACAATAATACTGGATACTGAAGTACACTAATACTGGATACTGAAGTACACTAATACTGGATACTGAAGTACACTAATACTGGATACTGAAGTACACTAATACTGAATACTGGAGTACAATAATACTGAATACTGAAGTACACTAATACTGGATACTGAAGTACACTAATAC
>NW_028174876.1:161011-166011 GCF_963971535.1 Notolepis coatsorum
AAGAGGAAATTGAACGAGGTGAGCGATGAAACTCTGAGAGAATAAAACCTTTTCATCGTGTAAGAGGAGGGGGGAGCAGAGAGAGGGAGAGAGGGGGAGGGAGAGCAGAGAGGGAGGGAGAGGGGGGAGCAGAGAGAGGGGGAGCAGATAGAGGGAGAGAGGGGGGAGCAGAGAGAGGGGGAGCAGAGAGGGAGAGAGGGGGGAGCAGAGAGAGGGCGAGGGAGAGGGGGAGCAGAGAGAGGGAGCAGAGAGGGGAGAGCAGAGAGGGGGGAGCAGAGAGAGGGAGCAGAGAGGGGAGAGCAGAGAGGGGGGAGCAGAGAGAGGGAGAGCAGGGAGGGAGAGAGGAGCAGAGAGGGGGGAGCAGAGAGAGGGAGCAGAGAGGGGAGAGCAGAGAGGGGGGAGCAGAGAGAGGGAGAGCAGGGAGGGAGAGAGGAGCAGAGAGGGAGGGAGAGAGGGGGAGCAGAGAGGGTGGGAGAGAGGGGGGAGCAGAGAGGGAGGGAGAGGGGGAGCAGAGAGAGGAGAGAGAAAGGGGGAGGGGGGAGCAGAGAGACACACTGAGGGAAACGGAGAGAAGAGAGAGAGAGAGGGAGAAACGGGAAAGAGAACATTTTTGAATCAATCATAGCAAAGAAGTTAAAATGTTCCTATTTAAATGAGCATAATGTATATTTTCAACATGTTTGTTACTTTTATAAAACTTCATTGTATCTCGAAACATGTTTGTTAATTTTATAAAAACGTCATTGAATCTTGAAACATGTTTGTTAAGTTTATAAAACGTCATTGAATCTTTGAAACATGTTTGTTAAGTTTTTTTTTTTTTTTTAAACTAGTCTAAATCTAATTGTAATGATTATTTTCACATGTGTATTTCTTCTGCTTCACGTAAGAGTAAAACACAGTTAGTGTGTTTAGTAAGTATCTTTACTCAAGCACTGTACTTTTGTGTAATTGTGAGGTACTTTACTTTACTTATTTTAGGCAACGAGGTACTTTACTTGAGTATTTTTAATCTTAGGGAACGTTGTACTTTTACTCTGCTAATCAGATGTAATCAGAGCAGCATAAATGGACCACAGATTTAGAATACATATACTTTTACTTGAGTACATTCGATATATAAAAAAACGCATCTACTTTCATGTAAGTAGAACATTGCATGGAGGACTTATACTTTTACCAGAGTACTACTATTTCATCTGGGTATTGGCAGTACATTATTTGTACATCATTTTTTTTTATTACATTAATGTAATTATTATTACATTATTTATTCTTAGGCTTATTTTGTATTCTTAATTCGTGACTTTTTGTTTTTGTATATATACCTAAATGTTTACTGTGAGCGATGTGTAGTGCCAAATCTCCCTCGGGATGAATAAGGTATTTCTATTCTATTCTATTAGTGGAGCCATGCTGCTGATCCAGAAAGCAGCTGATCACTATATTACATTAAAGCACTATGTTGCTTCGGCTCCCCCCTTGTGACATCATCGAGGGGAGAGGATTCGGAGCAGCTTGTTAATCTGATGCGTGACCTTCAGGCCAGACTATACTTTCATCGGCCCCTGATTAACCCTTGCACCGCCACACGACAGTAGGGTCAACCCTTTTACTATCACACGACCGACTGGCGATGCTCCATCATTAGCTTCATTAGCTCCCAGCGCTAACCTTCTGTATTGTCACAGTGAAAGGGTTAACCGGCTGTCGTGTGGCAGTGAAAGGGTTAACAGATCCACCACACAGAGACTATATAGGCGAAGCCCGTTCCCCCGTTATGCCTTGGGGGGACCCCTTCTCAAAATAGATGTATGATTGATCCCTTGTGAAAAGAATCCTGCGGTATATAGTTTGACGCTAAGTTCATTTTTAACCACGTTTTACCACGGTAACCATCGTTTAAATATGGTAAAAGTTATGTAACGCCATGATACCAATTTTGTAGCTTACTTATATAATACCACATAATTTATACAAAGAAAATAAATAAAATAATATATATGTACATATATATATATGTATATATAATAATAATAATAATAATAATAACATTATAGCACCTTTAATTCAAGAATTACAGCCCAACGTGCTTCACAGACAAAACAATGCAGAGAATAATAATAATAATAATAATAATAATAAATAATAATAATAATAATAATAATAATAATAATAATAATAATAATAATAATAATAATAAATAATAACAAAACAAATATAAAAGTCATTCATTTAGTTCCATTGTATCTTACCCTGTTTTTTTTTTTATTTTATTTTTAACATTAATTAGGGAAGAATAACTAGGATAATTATTGTCATCTAACATCGTCATATAGTGGCCAAAATAATTATAGAAATACCTATTAAATAAAACCTAAATATTTGTTTGGAAATACCATGATACTTTGTTGTAAGGAAATGCTTATGAATGTGAGTCATACATTTACCAATGTTATATTAACTTAATTAATATATACTGTATATAAGTTATATAAGTTATTAAAAATCGCCTTTGTTTTGTTCAAGTACATTTTGATTTGATGTATTTATTGGTTCACGTCTGACCTTTAGAGAGAGAAAAGAGAAAGAGAAAAGGAAAAAGAACATAGAGAGAGAGGACACAGAGAGAGAGACAGAAAGAGAGAGAGAGAAAGAACAGAGAGAGAGAGGACACACAGAGAGAGAGACAGAAAGAGAGAGAGAGAGAGAGGACACAGAGAGAGAGAAAAAGAACAGAGAGAGAGAGAGGACACAGAGAGAGAGACAGAAAGAGAGAGAGAATAAGAACAGAGAGAGAGAGGACACACAGAGAGAGAGACAGAAAGAGAGAGAGAGAGAGAGGACACACAGAGAGAGAGAAAAAGAACAGAGAGAGAGAGAGGACACAGAGAGAGAGACAGAAAGAGAGAGAGAATAAGAACAGAGAGAGAGAGAGAGAGAGGACACACAGAGAGAGAGACAGAAAAAGAACAGAGAGAGAGAGAGGACACAGAGAGAGAGAGAATAAGAACAGAGAGAGAGAGAGGACACACAGAGAGAGAGAGAGGACACAGAGAGAGAGACAGAAAGAGAGAGAGAAAAAGAACAGAGAGAGAGAGAGAAACAGATAGTTACAACTCCACCAAATCCACCTTAGATTGTAATTCTGCAAAAGTAGAACCTCTAAGGAAAATGCAATGTGATGACATAACAATAATAATAATACACTTTATTTGTATAGCACCTTTCATAATACAAGAATTGCAGCGCAAAGTTCTTTGCAGCAGTAAAGATACATAATGACATGTAGTAAAATAGATACAATTATTACCATAAAGCAGTGCAAACAAAGCAGTGCAGATAATAAGAAGAATGGTCAAAACAAAGCAATAAAATAAAAACAACAACAAAATAGATCTAGTTTACAAAACAATAATCAGTGTGGATTTAATGAGTGCTAATGTGATAACGTGGCAGAATGTATAAAGATATGTATAATTGATCCAATATTCCTGATGCAGTATTCCTGATTACCGGTATGCAGTATTCCTGCATCTACACTAGACAACAACATAGGTTTGTTATAGATGTTTAATATTTACATACATTTTCTTTTACATTTTTTTGTAATTCAGTGCTGCGTTTATCCAAATCCAAAAAAAAATGTGTATACAACCTGTGTCCGCAGGAAAGGTACAACTCTGGCAGCTAAGGGTCAGTAAGATTGTCAGTGTTGAACTTGAGTGTACAGTATAGACATATTAGAGTACAGCCAAGAAGTAAGTCCTTCATAGCAACAGCCATCAGACTGTACAACACCTCACTGAGCCTCACTGAGCACAGAGTAAATCCATGTATATCTTCCTGCACATTTACATTGTACTGTCCATTTGACTGTATATTGTCAGACTATATTTCAGAATTTTAGAATGTATATACATATTTTAGAAATGTATATCTCTGACTGTGAACAAACAAACAAACGGTAAGTGACTTGAAAACGGCACTAAATGCACTGTGTGTGGATGACATACTGCACCTCGATTTGATTAGTGAGTTGTTTCTGTAGTACTTTTTTAGAGTGTAGTTGAAGTGTGTGTTTTGTACAGGGTTGAGTATATTTTTGTAGAGTGTAGTAAGATGGATGTGAGTGAGTTGTCTGTCAGTTCTACCATCTGTTAGCCAGCTGGAGAAGAGTGTCTACCTCTCTCTCTCTCTCTTTCTCTCTCTCTCTCTCTCTCTCTCTCTCTCTCTCTCTCTCTCTCTGTCTCTTTCTCCCTCTTTCTCCCTCTCTCTCTCTCTCCCTCTCTGTCTCACTCCCCCCTACCTCTCTCTCCCTCTCTCTCTCTCTCCCCCTCTCTCTCTGTCTCTCTCTCCCTCTCTGTCTCTCTCTCTCTCTCTATCTCTTTCCCTCTCCCCCCTCTCTCTCTCTATCTCTCTCGGTCTCTCTGTCTCTCTCCGTCACTATATCTGTGTATCACTCTATCTGTCTCCATCACTCTATATTTCTCTCTCTCTCTCTGTCTCTGTCTCACTGTTCCTCTCTCTCTCTCTCTCTCTCTCTCTCTCTCTCTCTCTCTCTCTCTCTCTCTCTCTCTCTGTCAATTAAATTCAATTAAATTCAAAGGGTTTTATTGACATGCTACATTGCCAAAGCTACACATAACAACAGTATAACACATCTCTCCTGTCTGTCTCTCTCCTGTCTGTCTCTCACCTGTCTGTCTCTCACCTGTCTGTCTCTCACCTGTCTGTCTCTCACCTGTCTGTCTCTCAGCTCTCTGGTCGCCTCCACCGTCGGTGTGTGAGTGTCTGAGTGAATGGGTGAATTTTAGGCATAAGTTGTGAAGCGATTTGGATAAAAAGCTGTTCTACAAATGCAGCCATTTACCAGCGCTCTCTCTCAGTAACAACACCCACTCTCCCAGACCTTACCTCTTTCTTTATTCTTTCTTTTTCACTTTCTCCTTATTTTCAATTTTTCTCCCATCCCAATTTCGTGTTTCCAATTCTCCCCT
>NW_028174876.1:168511-179385 GCF_963971535.1 Notolepis coatsorum
GCCTCCAGGCTGTTGTGTTATGTGTTCAATAGCTAAGTTAGCTAGCTAGCACTAGCCTCCAGGCTGTTGTGTTATGTGTTCAATAGCTAAGTTAGCTAGCTAGCGCTAGCCTCCAGGCTGTTGTGTTATGTGTTCAATAGCTAAGTTAGCTAGCTAGCACTAGCCTCCAGGCTGTTGTGTTATGTGTTCAATAGCTAAGTTAGCTAGCTAGCGCTAGCCTCCAGGCTGTTGTGTTATGTGTTCAATAGCTAAGTTAGCTAGCTAGCGCTAGCATCCAGGCTGTTGTGTTATGTGTTCAATAGCTAAGTTAGCTAGCTAGCACTAGCATCCAGGCTGTTGTGTTATATGTTCAATAGCTAAGTTAGCTAGCTAGCGCTAGCCTCCAGGCTGTTGTGTTATGTGTTCAATAGCTAAGTTAGCTAGCTAGCGCTAGCCTCCAGGCTGTTGTGTTATGTGTTCAATAGCTAAGTTAGCTAGCTAGCACTAGCCTCCAGGCTGTTGTGTTATGTGTTCAATAGCTAAGTTAGCTAGCTAGCGCTAGCATCCAGGCTGTTGTGTTATGTGTTCAATAGCTAAGTTAGCTAGCTAGCGCTAGCCTCCAGGCTGTTGTGTTATGTGTTCAATAGCTAAGTTAGCTAGCTAGCACTAGCCTCCAGGCTGTTGTGTTATGTGTTCAATAGCTAAGTTAGCTAGCTAGCACTAGCCTCCAGGCTGTTGTGTTATGTGTTCAATAGCTAAGTTAGCTAGCTAGCGCTAGCCTCCAGGCTGTTGTGTTATGTGTTCAATAGCTAAGTTAGCTAGCTAGCGCTAGCATCCAGGCTGTTGTGTTATGTGTTCAATAGCTAAGTTAGCTAGCTAGCGCTAGCCTCCAGGCTGTTGTGTTATGTGTTCAATAGCTAAGTTAGCTAGCTAGCACTAGCATCCAGGCTGTTGTGTTATGTGTTCAATAGCTAAGTTAGCTAGCTAGCACTAGCCTCCAGGCTGTTGTGTTATGTGTTCAATAGCTAAGTTAGCTAGCTAGCGCTAGCATCCAGGCTGTTGTGTTATGTGTTCAATAGCTAAGTTAGCTAGCTAGCGCTAGCCTCCAGGCTGTTGTGTTATGTGTTCAATAGCTAAGTTAGCTAGCTAGCGCTAGCATCCAGGCTGTTGTGTTATATGTTCAATAGCTAAGTTAGCTAGCTAGCGCTAGCCTCCAGGCTGTTGTGTTATGTGTTCAATAGCTAAGTTAGCTAGCTAGCACTAGCCTCCAGGCTGTTGTGTTATGTGTTCAATAGCTAAGTTAGCTAGCTAGCACTAGCCTCCAGGCTGTTGTGTTATGTGTTCAATAGCTAAGTTAGCTAGCTAGCACTAGCCTCCAGGCTGTTGTGTTATGTGTTCAATAGCTAAGTTAGCTAGCTAGCACTAGCATCCAGGCTGTTGTGTTATGTGTTCAATAGCTAAGTTAGCTAGCTAGCACTAGCCTCCAGGCTGTTGTGTTATGTGTTCAATAGCTAAGTTAGCTAGCTAGCGCTAGCATCCAGGCTGTTGTGTTATATGTTCAATAGCTAAGTTAGCTAGCTAGCGCTAGCCTCCAGGCTGTTGTGTTATGTGTTCAATAGCTAAGTTAGCTAGCTAGCGCTAGCCTCCAGGCTGTTGTGTTATGTGTTCAATAGCTAAGTTAGCTAGCTAGCGCTAGCCTCCAGGCTGTTGTGTTATGTGTTCAATAGCTAAGTTAGCTAGCTAGCACTAGCATCCAGGCTGTTGTGTTATGTGTTCAATAGCTAAGTTAGCTAGCTAGCGCTAGCCTCCAGGCTGTTGTGTTATGTGTTCAATAGCTAAGTTAGCTAGCTAGCACTAGCATCCAGGCTGTTGTGTTATATGTTCAATAGCTAAGTTAGCTAGCTAGCGCTAGCCTCCAGGCTGTTGTGTTATGTGTTCAATAGCTAAGTTAGCTAGCTAGCACTAGCCTCCAGGCTGTTGTGTTATGTGTTCAATAGCTAAGTTAGCTAGCTAGCACTAGCATCCAGGCTGTTGTGTTATGTGTTCAATAGCTAAGTTAGCTAGCTAGCGCTAGCCTCCAGGCTGTTGTGTTATGTGTTCAATAGCTAAGTTAGCTAGCTAGCGCTAGCATCCAGGCTGTTGTGTTATGTGTTCAATAGCTAAGTTAGCTAGCTAGCGCTAGCATCCAGGCTGTTGTGTTATATGTTCAATAGCTAAGTTAGCTAGCTAGCGCTAGCCTCCAGGCTGTTGTGTTATGTGTTCAATAGCTAAGTTAGCTAGCTAGCGCTAGCCTCCAGGCTGTTGTGTTATGTGTTCAATAGCTAAGTTAGCTAGCTAGCGCTAGCCTCCAGGCTGTTGTGTTATGTGTTCAATAGCTAAGTTAGCTAGCTAGCACTAGCATCCAGGCTGTTGTGTTATGTGTTCAATAGCTAAGTTAGCTAGCTAGCGCTAGCCTCCAGGCTGTTGTGTTATGTGTTCAATAGCTAAGTTAGCTAGCTAGCACTAGCCTCCAGGCTGTTGTGTTATGTGTTCAATAGCTAAGTTAGCTAGCTAGCACTAGCATCCAGGCTGTTGTGTTATGTGTTCAATAGCTAAGTTAGCTAGCTAGCGCTAGCCTCCAGGCTGTTGTGTTATGTGTTCAATAGCTAAGTTAGCTAGCTAGCACTAGCATCCAGGCTGTTGTGTTATATGTTCAATAGCTAAGTTAGCTAGCTAGCGCTAGCCTCCAGGCTGTTGTGTTATGTGTTCAATAGCTAAGTTAGCTAGCTAGCACTAGCCTCCAGGCTGTTGTGTTATGTGTTCAATAGCTAAGTTAGCTAGCTAGCACTAGCATCCAGGCTGTTGTGTTATGTGTTCAATAGCTAAGTTAGCTAGCTAGCACTAGCCTCCAGGCTGTTGTGTTATGTGTTCAATAGCTAAGTTAGCTAGCTAGCGCTAGCATCCAGGCTGTTGTGTTATGTGTTCAATAGCTAAGTTAGCTAGCTAGCGCTAGCCTCCAGGCTGTTGTGTTATGTGTTCAATAGCTAAGTTAGCTAGCTAGCGCTAGCATCCAGGCTGTTGTGTTATATGTTCAATAGCTAAGTTAGCTAGCTAGCGCTAGCCTCCAGGCTGTTGTGTTATGTGTTCAATAGCTAAGTTAGCTAGCTAGCACTAGCCTCCAGGCTGTTGTGTTATGTGTTCAATAGCTAAGTTAGCTAGCTAGCACTAGCATCCAGGCTGTTGTGTTATATGTTCAATAGCTAAGTTAGCTAGCTAGCACTAGCCTCCAGGCTGTTGTGTTATGTGTTCAATAGCTAAGTTAGCTAGCTAGCACTAGCATCCAGGCTGTTGTGTTATGTGTTCAATAGCTAAGTTAGCTAGCTAGCGCTAGCATCCAGGCTGTTGTGTTTGCTTGGTTCTAGCCAACGAGGTGAATAACATGTCTATGTTCCCCGGGTCCTATGTTCCCCGGGTTCTATGTTCCCCGCTTTGATTGATTGATTGATTGATTTAAAATTTGACCACCAGCCCTGATTCCAAACTCTAACCTTAACCAGTTCGAAAGAGGGCCTAAGCTTAACCGTTCGAAACAAGGCGGACATTAATAATTAATAAAATAATAAACATTTATAAAATGTTCAATCTATTAATCAATCAAAGCGGGGAACATAGAACCCGGGGAACATAGGACCCAGGGAACATAGGGATGATCCTGTTCTAGCCAACGAGGTGAATAACATTAGTAGAGAACATACATTTTCATAGTCAGAATAATGTTTTAATAGACTTTGGCACGTGATATGTAGATAAATGTGCATAGGTCACATTACAAGATAATCTTTAAACTCAGAAGTAATTGTCTAGCTGACTGGGCAGGTGTTTACATGGGTTGCTTGCACACAATGCATTCTGGTAGCAGGAGAATAGAGATTTCTCGGTCAATACAGCTACTGAGGAATTTATGTCTTAATTGGACTCCATTTACCATCAATACTGATCGGACATCGACATAAAGAGTCTCCTCTTTAATCAATCATCAGTTCAAGTTCAAGTTTTGTTTCAATTGTCACATAAGGTACATGTACATTACAGTAAAATGCTTGGTTCTGTATGAGCCTCCTGAGATTGTGCTTCATACAGTAAAAAAGTAAGTACAAATTATAAAGTCAAAATATATATATTGTATGTACAAAATATACAATATACAAACTAAAGTACAACCTAAAGTACAAAATGTAAACAATGAAGTGCAAAATGCAAAAACGAGGTATGGATGTAGTGCAAATCTTTTGTAATAAATAGATAAAATATAATAATAATATAATGCAGGACCTCTTTAGGGGGTCTTTATTCGGCATGCAACGAACTGGACATACAATTGGAGCGGCACACACACCAGGATACACACACACACACATGCATTGTCTTTCCTCAGTTGCCGATGCGATTGAGTCTCTGCACTTGACCCATCCCGTCGTCCTTCCCCCCAAGGGCAGCCGGGAGCAGATAGGGCGTCAACGTGAGCCGCGCCCCGGGGACCAATCCAAGTGCTCCTGCCCGTCTTCGTCAAGGACGCCACAGCGTTAGCGATCTGTTGTTGTGCATGTTTTTCCATTGGGTTTATCTTATCGGGGGGGAAACCCTTGCGAGCACAGAGGGGGAGAACATGTAAACTCCACACAGAAAGGCCCGGGAGATACCCCACCTGAGTACCTGGCAACCTGGTCCCCAAGCGGGAATCGAACCCTGGACCTTCTTGCTGTGAGGCGACAGTGTTAACCACTACACCACACATTTCGGAGAAAAAAAGTGTAGTGTTAAAGCGTTTAAGCATCGGACGGCCCAACGGCGGGCCGTCACGCACCCATGCGCACGTTGCGGCACTTTGCTCTCGTTTGTCGGTTCCTGGGCTGCGTTTTTTGCCGATCAACCAATACATTGTTGGAAAGTTTCGATCGTCACCACACTCAACCTATTGCGTGATTACATTCTCGGGTTACAAGACGAAACATCCGACGAGCGTCATTTGACGAGCCACGTTCGGTTGTGAACGGTCCTGAACTGACCGGTCAGTGCTGACGGCGAGAATGATTGACCACCGTTGTAGCCAAGGAGTGTCTGCTCTGGAAGCGATCCCAGTCGGGCGCTGACGGTGGGGGGAGGTGACACAAGAAGACGGAGACGTCTTTGTTTTGGCCACACACGTTACAAAAACCTTTGTAAAACATGAATTTTCCGTGGGATTTTTATTATAACTTTGGACCTGAACTACATACGACTTCAGGCTATGGAACCGTTGTGTTTTCCAGCTCCTACCTCTCAGCTGTAACTTAAAAACAGGCCTCTGACAACCACTAAAGAGACACAAGTACACAAAACTTTTACTTCAGTGTGTTCAAACCTCTGTTACTCTATTTCATTAGCACTCAAAGTGATTATTCTTTATTGTGTAAGGAACGTCAGAATGTTACCTTTCAAAAGAGTCCAGACTCGCGCACGTGCTATAAGTATAAAGTATAATAGATCGCAAATGACTTTGGGTACGCAATCGTGAAAAACAAAAAACAGACCCATTTTTTCGCCCGATGCTTAAGAGGTTAAAGTGTCTAAAGTGAGTGTTAAGGCCCTCCCATAGTCGAGCAGACTGTACACAGAGCAGACTCCGCGGAGGTCCGCGCGGACTCTTTGAGCTTTGATCTCAGCGGACAACAGACCCACAGCAGAGTCCAAGTGCGAAGCTCCTATTTTCTGACGCGCGGACGTCCGCGCCGCTGACTTGGTGTCACACAAAACGCTGCTCGGCGTGTTGGTCGACACCGACCTGCATTTAATGTGACGCCGATCTGCATTTTACTCTGACCACTCGCTCCGTGCCAAGAGAGATGTTTGAATGGCTTTTCTAAATGAAGTGTGTAAAATTGCCAGTTTTATTTCGAAATATTGGAAACGGAGATAACATAGAATGTTATCTCCGTTTCCAATATTTTGAAATAAAACTGGTGCTTTTATTTCATGCAATGCGTGTTTCATTTCAGCACCACGCGCTGTCCACCTCAAGCCTATACGGTACATTGCATCTCGCTGCCTATATACCTGTTATTCAAGTGCGTAAAACTGCCCGTTTTATTATCGAAATATTGGAAACGGGGATAACATGACAGAAGTTGAACAGCGTGGGGACAATTGTGTAAACTGGCGCGTGACATGTAGGAAATTGGTCCGCGGAGGTCCGCTCGACTATGAAAGCTCAAAGAGTCCAGTGGACCTCCGCTGAGTCCAGTCCGCGTACAGTCTGCTCGACTATGGGAGGGCCTTTAAGTGTGCGTGTGGATGTGTGTGCCGTGCGTCTAGATGGATGGGTCGGTGTTGCATTGAGTCCACATTGAGCGTTCCTGATGGCCTCTCTGGGGATAGAAGCAGGGAGATGTCCTGACGCCGTAATGTCCAACGGTTTTCCAAAAGGACGGAAAGTCTTTATTTACCAAGTAAAAATGTTCACGGGGCCAGGAATGTATTCTCTGCATTTAACTCATCCGAGCGGTTTAGGAGCAGTGCAGCCACAGTTTGTACCCTAACCCTAACCCCAACCCCAACCCTAACCCTAACCCTAACCCCAACCCTAACCCCAACCCTAACCCTAACCCTAACCCCAACCCTAACCCCATTTCAGCCGAGGCCCTTGTTGTTGTTGCTAACCACTGCCCCACCGTACCACCTCCTGATGGATCTCCTCTTGATGTAGTAGCTCTTTTAACCCACCAGGTCCAAGGGAACCAGCCTCACCTCCACTAGCCAGGGTTCATCCCACCAGGTCCATAGTAACCAGCCTCACCTCCACTAGCCAGGGTTCATCCCACCAGGTCCATAGTAACCAGTCTCCACTAGCCAGGGTTCATCCCACCAGGTCCACAGTAACCAGTCTCCACTAGCCAGGGTTCATCCCACCAGGTCCACAGTAACCAGTCTCACGTCCACTAGCCAGGGTTCATCCCACCAGGTCCACAGTAACCAGCCTCACCTCCACTAGCCAGGGTTCATCCCACCAGGTCCAAGGGAACCAGCCTCACGTCCACTAGCCAGGGTTCATCCCACCAGGTCCATAGTAACCAGCCTCACGTCCACTAGCCAGGGTTCATCCCACCAGGTCCAAGGGAACCAGCCTCACGTCCACTAGCCAGGGTTCATCCCACCAGGTCCAAGGGAACCAGCCTCACCTCCACTAGCCAGGGTTCATCCCACCAGGTCCAAGGGAACCAGCCTCACCTCCACTAGCCAGGGTTCATCCCACCAGGTCCAAGGGAACCAGCCTCACCTCCACTAGCCAGGGTTCATCCCACCAGGTCCATGGTAACCAGCCTCCACTAGCCAGGGTTCATCCCACCAGGTCCATGGTAACCAGCCTCCACTAGCCAGGGTTCATCCCACCAGGTCCACAGTAACCAGTCTCCACTAGCCAGGGTTCATCCCACCAGGTCCACAGTAACCAGTCTCCACTAGCCAGGGTTCATCCCACCAGGTCCATAGTAACCAGTCTCAACTAGCCAGGGTTCATCCCACCAGGTCCACAGTAACCAGTCTCCACTAGCCAGGGTTCATCCCACCAGGTCCATAGTAACCAGCCTCCACTAGCCAGGGTTCATCCCACCAGGTCCAAGGGAACCAGTCTCCACTAGCCAGGGTTCATCCCACCAGGTCCAAGGGAACCAGCCTCACCTCCACTAGCCAGGGTTCATCCCACCAGGTCCACAGTAACCAGTCTCCACTAGCCAGGGTTCATCCCACCAGGTCCATAGTAACCAGCCTCCACTAGCCAGGGTTCATCCCACCAGGTCCATAGTAACCAGCCTCCACTAGCCAGGGTTCATCCCACCAGGTCCACAGTAACCAGCCTCCACTAGCCAGGGTTCATCCCACCAGGTCCATAGTAACCAGTCTCCACTAGCCAGGGTTCATCCCACCAGGTCCACAGTAACCAGCCTCCACTAGCCAGGGTTCATCCCACCAGGTCCATAGTAACCAGCCTCCACTAGCCAGGGTTCATCCCACCAGGTCCATAGTAACCAGCCTCCACTAGCCAGGGTTCATCCCACCAGGTCCATAGTAACCAGCCTCCACTAGCCAGGGTTCATCCCACCAGGTCCATAGTAACCAGCCTCACCTCCACTAGCCAGGGTTCATCCCACCAGGTCCACAGTAACCAGCCTCCACTAGCCAGGGTTCATCCCACCAGGTCCACAGTAACCAGCCTCCACTAGCCAGGGTTCATCCCACCAGGTCCATAGTAACCAGCCTCCACTAGCCAGGGTTCATCCCACCAGGTCCATAGTAACCAGTCTCCACTAGCCAGGGTTCATCCCACCAGGTCCACAGTAACCAGTCTCCACTAGCCAGGGTTCATCCCACCAGGTCCATAGTAACCAGTCTCCACTAGCCAGGGTTCATCCCACCAGGTCCATAGTAACCAGTCTCCACTAGCCAGGGTTCATCCCACCAGGTCCACAGTAACCAGTCTCCACTAGCCAGGGTTCATCCCACCAGGTCCATAGTAACCAGTCTCCACTAGCCAGGGTTCATCCCACCAGGTCCACAGTAACCAGTCTCCACTAGCCAGGGTTCATCCCACCAGGTCCACAGTAACCAGCCTCCACTAGCCAGGGTTCATCCCACCAGGTCCATAGTAACCAGTCTCCACTAGCCAGGGTTCATCCCACCAGGTCCACAGTAACCAGTCTCCACTAGCCAGGGTTCATCCCACCAGGTCCATAGTAACCAGCCTCCACTAGCCAGGGTTCATCCCACCAGGTCCACAGTAACCAGCCTCCACTAGCCAGGGTTCATCCCACCAGGTCCACAGTAACCAGTCTCCACTAGCCAGGGTTCATCCCACCAGGTCCATAGTAACCAGTCTCCACTAGCCAGGGTTCATCCCACCAGGTCCATAGTAACCAGTCTCCACTAGCCAGGGTTCATCCCACCAGGTCCACAGTAACCAGCCTCCACTAGCCAGGGTTCATCCCACCAGGTCCACAGTAACCAGTCTCCACTAGCCAGGGTTCATCACTGGCTGTCTGGCCTGGCCGCCTCTATACTTTCCACAAGCAACTTGTTCTTCCGCGTTCCTTTTGCGCAATCTGATTGGCCACTGACGTTTCTGGTCATGTGACATGTGCGCCCAATCGTGTGACGGCAAGTTCTTTGGACGGTTAAGCTTAGGCGACTCTTTCGAAGTTGGTTAAGGTTAGAGTTTGTCTTTAGAGCAGGGCGATAGAACACCAGCCCTGATTCCAAACTCTAACCTTAACCAACTGCGAAAGAGTCGCCTATAAGCTTAACCAATAATAAACTAGGCGTTAGGTAGTTTGCAGGCTGTTCGACGCGGAAATGGGCTAAGACACTGCTCGTCGTGTGATTGGGCGCGCATGTCACATGACCAGAAACGTGCGTGGCCAATCAGAGCGCAAAACGGGAACGTGGAAGGAAGGACAACTTGCTTGGGGGAAGTATAGACGCTGCCTGGCCTGGGTGCTGTGGCTGCTCCCCAGGGAATAATAACGTATTACAGGGGGTGTAAAGTACTTGAGTAATTGTACTTCGTTACAATACTTAAGTACTGTTTTTGGGGGATTTGTACTTTACTCGAGTATTATTAGGTTTGTGTACTTTTACTCAATTACATTTCAGAGACAGAAAACATACTTTTTACTCCTTACATTTAAAATGCAGACCTATACAAAGTACAAATCTCACAGGTCCAACCATTTTAATTCGTATATTTGTTTCTCTGGCCGAACTAACGTTAACGTTATTAATCCTGCGGCCGCACTTTGTTTAAAAACAGCCAATCGAATCCCCGTCGATGGAAAATGAACCCGCCCATACCCATGCTGATTGGTCCTTGTGCGAGACTAGAAAGCGGGGATCTTTGATTAAACACCTGCTATCAGAAGAATAGACAGTCAGAAAAAAGGTTTTTACTTTTATTTTGTAGTACTCAAGTACATTTAAAAGTAGAAACTCTTTGACTTTTACTCAAGTGTGTTTTTAGCCAGATACTCGGACTTTTACTTAAGTCCGATTTTGAGACGGTACCCATACTTTCACTTAGGTATAATTTCTGGGTATACACCCCTGCGTGTGACTTAACCCTTTCATTGCCACACGACAGAAGGTTAACCCTTTACGGGGGCGGCTTTGGCTCAGGGGTAGAGCGGGTCGTCCAATGATCGAAGGGTTGGTGGTTCGAATCCTGCTCAAGCCCATGTCCATCCCACTGCCATTGTGTCCTTGGGCAAGACACTTAACCTACTTGCCTCGTATGAGTGTGTATGCATGTGAATGAATGTTGGTGGTGGTCGGAGGGGCCGTAGGCGATGATTATTCGCCACGCTTCCGTGAGTCTGCCTCAGGGCAGCTCTGGCTGCAATTGTAGCTTACCACCACCGGTATGACTGTGTATGAACAAATAATGGACTCTGTGAGTGCTCTGGGTGTCATGAAGAGCACTATATAAATCCAAGCCATTATTATTATTATTATTATTATGATCACACAACCGACGGCGATGCTCCATCATTAGCATCATTAGCTCCGCATCCGGTTGTGTGATAGTAAAGGGCTAACCCTCTGTATTGTCACAGTGTGGCAGTGAATGGGTTAACTCTTCCACCAGGTTTATTCGGCCTCATGTGGATGAATGGGGCGCTTGAAGACTCGCTGGCTAAATTACACACTTATTCCATGCTATTGTACAGCGTTCAAGTCTAAAGAAAACCCCCATTTCAAATCATAAAAAATCTTAGAAAGTTGCCTCCATGAAGAGATACTGGTTTAATGACACAGGAAGTGATGTCATATGTCATGTATACTGTGGTCCTGAAGGTGGCAGCACTCCCGTCTGGTGGAACCCCGCCTGGAAC
>NW_028174876.1:179585-197085 GCF_963971535.1 Notolepis coatsorum
TGTGGTCCAAGCTGTGGTCCGGGGCCTTAGAGATGTCCTTAGAGGTGTTCCAGGGGCCCTGTGGGATCAGACTCATCGTCATGACACCACGTGAAACCACTCCTCTGATCACAGATTCTCTTCACTCATACCAGTGCAGTTATCTTAGTTATTCTCCTCTCCTCTTCTCTTCTCTCCTCTTCTCTTCTCTCCTCTCCTCTCCTCTCCTCTCCTCTCCTCTCCCTCCTCTCCTCTCCTCTCCTTCTCCTCTCCTCTCCTCTCCTCCGCTCTCTCTTCTCTTCTCTTCTCTTCTCTTCTCTTCTCTTCTCTCTTCTCCATATTTAATAGTCTAATTCTTATTTTCACCACTCAATTCCTCCTACAATTTCCCTCTCTCATTCGGCCTCCTTACCCCCCCCCCCCCCCCCCCCCCCGCACCCTCCCACCCATCCCCCACCCATCCCCCACCCCTCCTCTCAGATCATTTCCTCAGTGTCAAACCGTTTGATCTCTCTGGAGCCAGCCAAGAGGAATCGTCGTGTGTGTGTCTGTATGTGTGTGTGTGTGTGTGTGCGTGTGTGAGCACGTTGTGTGTGTGTGTGTGCGTGTGCGTGCTTTGTGTAGCGTAACCTCCCATTAGAACAAAGTATAACCCTCTAACCTTTGACCCATAAATTATCCCTATTGAAGCTAGCCATGTCCTGCGTGTTCAAATGACCCGTGTGACGCCAGACTCTCTCAGCTCGACCGGTTCAACCTCAGAGCTTTAAATTAGTGGCGGGACTCGATAAAACATTTTAATCGAATTAATTCGAGACTTTATATAGTTAATTAATCGAAATTAATCACATTTTAAGATGTTGTATAATCTAACTCCCTTGTATAATGTTTTCTTCTATCTCACTTTATTAAACTAAATGTGATTAGAAATATGTTTATTTAATAAAAAAATCAATGATCATTGATATTTTGATTGGATGGCGTTTTTTTTTTTTTTACGATACAAAATGGCCAAGCTGCAAAGTATAGAAAATCACAAATCTTTGAACTCGATCGCAAAAACGTATTTCTTTCATCTCTATTTCCAGTTATAGGGCGGGGCGTGAGGTCGCCACTGACTGGGGTTAAGGTTCGGTAAGGGTTATAGGTTTTACAACCTTTTAGGTGAATATTATGACGAGCGATGACCCGGAGAGAGAGAGAGAGAGCAGGAGGGGTCAGTGACTCAATGTCCCCACCTTCCAGGAACACAGAACAATGGAATTTGTATATTAATTAAATATACAAGAAAAACAAGATCCACTTTGTGTGTCATCGTTTCATTTATTATTCATTCATTCATTCATTCATTCATTACTAAATGTACTCTTTAGTCAAATGTCTTCTGTACATTTTATACATTTATTTCAAATACTTCAACAGTGTTTTAGGAAGGTTTTCTTTTATAAAGCTTGGAAGAAAGAGACAAAACACTTTATTTGTGATCTAGAGCCATAGTTCTAGTTTATTTGTTTTAAATACATTTTTTATGACTGTCTATTCTTCAGATAGCAGGTGTTTAATCAAAGATCCCCGCTTTCTAGTCTCGCACAAGGACCAATCAGCATGGGGTATGGGCGGGTTCATTTTTCATCGATGGGGATTTGATTGGCTGTTTTTAAATAAAGTGCGGCCGCAGGATTAATAACGTTAGCGCCAGAGAAACAAATATACTAATTAAAATGGTTGGACCTGCGACATTTGTACTTTGTACGTCTGCATTTTAAATGTAAGGAGTAAAAAAGTATGTTTTTTTTCTCTGAAATGTAAACGAGTAAATGTACAAGTATACAAACCTAATATTACTCGAGTAGAGTACAAATCCCCACAAACAGTACTTAGGTATTGTAACAAAGTACAATTACTCAAGTACTTTACACCCCTGGGTGAGTCTGTCGTCTCTGGCAGAGAGGTGTGTTACTGGTGATAGAGATGCTACTCAATCGCATCGGCGACCCAACTAACTGCATGTGAGTGTGTGTGTGTGTGTGTGTGTGTGTGTGTGTGTTCCTGCGTGTGTGTGCCGTCCATCGCGTGTGTGTGTCGGCCTGCATGCCGAATCAAGACGTCTCCAGTTATTAATTACTCACCACTGTGTCCTCTGTAAAATGTATTTAAAACAAATAAACTAGAACTATGGCTCTAGATCACAAATAAAGTGTTTTGTCTCTTTCTTCCAAGCTTTATAAAAAGAAAACCTTCCTAAAACACTGTTGAAGTATTTGAAATAAATGTATAAAATGTGCAGAAGACATTTGACTAAAGAGTACATTTAGTAATGAATGAATGAATGAATGAATGAATGAATGAATAATAAATGAAACGATGACACAGAAAGTGGAACGTTTTTCTTGTATATTTAATTAATATACAAATTCCATTGTTCTGTGTTCCTGGAAGGTGGGGACATTGAGTCACTGACCCCTCCTGCTCTCTCTCTCTCTCTCTCTCTCTCTCTCTCTCTCTCTCTCTCTCTCTCTCTCTCTCTCTCTCTCTCTCTCTGGGTCATCGCCCGTCATAATATTCACCTAAAAGGTTGTAATGATAAGGTGAGTTTGTCTTCTCTGGCAGAGAGAGACGTAATGATGATTGGTATTTGTTTATTGTATATTCATATATATATATATATTTTATTACAATGTGTAAAAACAAGAAAGGCCCTGCAGTCAGAGTTGCTATTCATTACAAACGGTGTCTCACAGGGATCAACTCTGGGCCCCCTGTCTTATTCACCATTTATATATTAATAACAATAGTGTCGTCTCTCTGAAAGGCTGTGAAGTTAATCTGTTTTTGCGGATGACACTGTTATCTATATTCTTTTTTTTTTATCCACTTTTTCTCCCATTTTTCTATATTTTCTCCCATCCCAATTTCGTATCATCCAATTCAACCCTCCCCTGTCACGGACGCTGTTTCTTGCCTCCCACAAGCCGGCTGCAATGTGGACTAAGTCATACATAGCACAAGTCCCCTCCGGTACTTGAGGTAACAGCAGTCGCATCTTTTCACCTGCGCAGCTCGATCTCTCAGTGGCGAAGAGTAACGCGCGGGAGGCTCACGCTGCCCCCGACACTTCCTGATTCTACTGCGCAGGCGCACCAACCGACCTGTAGGAGTCGCTGTCCACAACGCCCGATCCCCACCCATCAGTTTCCCACCCCCTAATACGGCCAATGTGTATTAGTACGGACGACCAGCTAAACTGAAAACAATGTGGAGAGCTGGATTCGAACACGCGAATCCTAGCGTCTCCACCCTGGTGGCGAGTGCCTTGCCCACTACACCACCTAGCCGCCCACTGTTATCTATATTCTATTGTTTTGCAGATTCTGTGGAACTAAACTAGCCGCTTTTAAAACCCTTTCACTGCCACACACACTACCAAACGGTTCACTGTGACAACACAGAAGGTTAACCCTTTCACTACCACACCACACAAGGTTAACCCTTTACCATCGCGCTACACGACGGTTAACCTTCCGCAGTGTGGCAGTGAAAGGGTTAATGCTTTACAAGATGCACTTATTAGTCGAAAATTGGTGCTAAATGCTAGTCAAACTAAAGGTGTATACGTTGTTCTCTAGACGAGAGCCATACATGCATGTAGTTTACATGTCTGGTATCGACCGTGAAGGCGTCCGACATTGAAAGAGTCACAGAATACAATATTTTGGCTCGATGAGAGATTTACATTTAAATACCGTGTGAGTGTTCTTGTCGGTAAATCACAGCAGAGATTATGTTTGTGCAGAAACGGAGCAGCTTCCCATGTGATCAGCAGAGAGAGAGAGAGAGAGAGAGTTGTCTGTTCTGGATTACGGAGATGTGATTTATAGACTCGTGGCAGATCTTAGACTCCCGCACATCATGCCGTCAGATTTATCACCAGTGACGGTTATAATAATACTCACCACTGTGTCTCGGCACGGTGTCCTCTTTGGCAGAATGACAAGCTTTGCGTTTGTTTCAATGTGAAGCCATAAGTGGAGAGTCTCTGTGAGACGTTGTGAGTCTCCTAGTATATGGTTCACAAAAGAAATTACTGGCAGGCACTTAACCCTTTCACTACCACACTACAGAAGGTTAACCCTTTACTATCACACTACAGACGGATGACCGTCTGCAGTGTGATAGCAAAGGGTTAACCTTCTGTAGTGTGGTAGTGAAAAGGGCCAACCTGCTGTCTGTTGTGTGGCAGTGAAAGGGTTAACCGTTTGGTCGTGCTGCAGTGAAAGGGTTAAAGTGGCCAGAGTTTTTTTTTTTTGTATTTTATTTTTTTTTATTATTTTTTAAACAAACATGACAACACACGATAAAATATACAAGCATTAGTTGACAGTGCACATCCAATGAAATCACCATTTAGTTACATGTCTTATACAGGATATACCCCTAATACCTGTTATCTAAAACCCTACACACATTATGCTCCAGCTCGTACCCCCCCCCCCCCCCCTCCCGGACCCCCCATTGGATAATCCATCCATTATCCCTCGCTCCTAACCAGACACTACCATTATATAGCTAGCTTTTATTCTCTCCACCACTTCTAACCACATTGTCATTTTGGATTCATTGAGACCCCAAATTCTTGCTGTAGATATTTCTTGATAAATCACATCGAGATATGTAAGAATCCAGACCTTCCGGCACATTTTTTCGGGGTGGAAACCATCGTGATGCTATCAGCTTTTTAGCCGCTGTGATACCGGATAAAACCAATCTCTTTAGCTGTGGGTGTACTGCACACTCAAAAACATCATTCAGCAGTAATACAGAGGGGTGGCCAGAGTTTATACTTGAACTTGACAGCTTCTGTGCTCCTGAGTGGTGGTTAAGGTGAGGGTTCTGTGAGCTATAGACGGGTCCTGTTTGTGACTGTGAGCTATAGACAGGTGCTGTGTGTGACTGTGAGCTATAGACAGGTCCTGTTTGTGACTGTGAGCTATAGACAGGTCCTGTTTGTGACTGTGAGCTATAGACAGGTCCTGTTTGTGACTGTGAGCTATAGACAGGTGCTGTTTGTGACTGTGAGCTATAGACAGGTCCTGTTTGTGACTGTGAGCTATAGACAGGTCCTGTTTGTGACTGTGAGCTATAGACAGGTCCTGTTTGTGACTGTGAGCTATAGACAGGTTCTGTGTGTGACTGTGAGCTATAGACAGGTCCTGTTTGTGACTGTGAGCTATAGACGGGTCCTGTTTGTGACTGTGAGCTATAGACAGGTGCTGTGTGTGACTGTGAGCTATAGACAGGTCCTGTTTGTGACTGTGAGCTATAGACAGGTCCTGTTTGTGACTGTGAGCTATAGACAGGTCCTGTTTGTGACTGTGAGCTATAGACAGGTGCTGTGTGTGACTGTGAGCTATAGACAGGTCCTGTTTGTGACTGTGAGCTATAGACAGGTGCTGTTTGTGACTGTGAGCTATAGACGGGTCCTGTGTGTGACTGTGAGCTATAGACAGGTGCTGTGTGTGACTGTGAGCTATAGACAGGTCCTGTTTGTGACTGTGAGCTATAGACAGGTCCTGTGTGTGACTGTGAGCTATAGACAGGTCCTGTTTGTGACTGTGAGCTATAGACAGGCGACTGGCTGGACGGTCCCACTCACTCAGTACCACGGGGTATATTATATATAAATAGCTCTCTCTATACCTCTCATACCTAAAACCTCTATCGGGCACCTCACTGAGTGGCAGCGTGTGTGGCTCTCTCTGCCCGCTGAACCCACTGAACCCACTGTCCTGTGTGTGTGTGTGTGTGTGTGTGTGTGTGTGTGTGTGTGTGTTAACCCACAGTGTAACAGGACCCCCAGGAGCGGTCGGGGCTCGGGGGCTAACCTCGCAGGACGTCAGCTCCACCACCTGGGCTCTCGCTCTCCCAATGTCTCCCGACCGTGGAAAATAAAAATTCCCAATCAAGCTACAATGCGTGTAATTATTTCCCCCTCGCGCCGCCTCTATTTATTCAGGGGAGCCGGAGACTCGGGCGTGTTTTTCCAGAAACGCACCCCCCCGCTCCGCTCCACGGCTCCTCCTCCTCCTCCTCCGCGCTCGCTGGCTCGCTTGCCACGGTCCCGCCACGTTCACACCCGGGAGCTGCCGGGGGGCGATGGTTCGAGGGTTTTAAGTGCCTTGCTCAAGGGGGACGTCGACAGTGGCCGTGGGAGGAGGGGAGAACGTTATCCAGCTTTTTATCGCATTTTGTTGCATTTTGTTGCATTTCGTTGCATTTTGTACTTTCGTTTTTGTATATTTTATATAGTGTTTGGTCTTTATTATCTTTCCTTTTTTCTACTGTATGAAGCACAATCTCGGGTGGCTCATACAGAACCAAGCATTTCCCTGTAATGTACATGTACCTTATAATGTGACAAATAAAACAAAAGCTCTAAACTTGAAAAACAACCTTTTTGGTCACAAGTCCACCTTTCTTTTCTTTCTTTATTATTATTTTTTTGTTCTCACTTTTTCTGTATTTTTTTTCTTTTTTCTTTTTTGCTCCCATCCCCAATTTAGTCGTTGTGCCAATTCCCTTCCTGGTCGTTGCGCGCATTGCCCCCTACTGTCGGCCTGGGGAGGGTGTAGAACGACCACACGCCTCCTCCGATACATGTGGAGTCAGCCGGCCGCTTCTTTTCACCTGACAGCGAGGACTCTCACCGGGGGAACGTAACGCGTGCGGAGGTTCACGCTATTTCCCCCCCCGATCCCCTCCCTGCTGAACAGGCGCCCCGACCGACCGACCAGTAGGAGTCGCTGTTTACAACGACCAGGACACACACACCCCCCCCGCCGGCTTCCCACCCGCTAACACGGCCAATCGTGTTCGTAGGGACGACTGACCAAGCCGGAGGCACCGCTGACAGCTGGATTCGATCCCTGAGTCTCTGCGCTGGTAGGCGAGTGGATCCACTGTCCTGTAGTGACTGACCCCACTGTCCTGTAGTGACTGACCCCACTGTCCTGTAGTGACTGACCCCACTGTCCTGTAGTGACTGACCCCACCGTCCTGTAGTGACTGACCCCACTGTCCTGTAGTGACTGACCCCACTGTCCTGTAGTGACTGACCCCACTGTCCTGTAGTGACTGACCCCACTGTCCTGTAGTGACTGACCCCACCGTCCTGTAGTGACTGACCCCACCGTCCTGTAGTGACTGACCCCACTGTCCTGTAGTGACTGACCCCACCGTCCTGTAGTGACTGACCCCACTGTCCTGTAGTGACTGACCCCACCGTCCTGTAGTGACTGACCCCACTGTCCTGTAGTGACTGACCCCACTGTCCTGTAGTGACTGACCCCACTGTCCTGTAGTGACTGACCCCACTGTCCTGTAGTGACTGACCCCACCGTCCTGTAGTGACTGACCCCACCGTCCTGTAGTGACTGACCCCACTGTCCTGTAGTGACTGACCCCACCGTCCTGTAGTGACTGACCCCACCGTCCTGTAGTGACTGACCCCACTGTCCTGTAGTGACTGACCCCACCGTCCTCTGTAGTAACTGACCCCACCGTCCTGTAGTGACTGACCCCACCGTCCTGTAGTGACTGACCCCACTGTCCTGTAGTGACTGACCCCACCGTCCTGTAGTGACTGACCCTGTAGTGACTGACCCCACTGTCCTGTAGTGACTGACCCCACTGTCCTGTAGTGACTGACCCCACTGTCCTGTAGTGACTGACCCCACTGTCCTGTAGTGACTGACCCCACTGTCCTGTAGTGACTGACCCCACCGTCCTGTAGTGACTGACCCCACCGTCCTGTAGTGACTGACCCCACCGTCCTGTAGTGACTGACCCCACCGTCCTGTAGTGACTGACCCCACCGTCCTGTAGTGACTGACCCCACCGTCCTGTAGTGACTGACCCCACCGTCCTGTAGTGACTGACCCCACTGTCCTGTAGTGACTGACCCCACCGTCCTGTAGTGACTGACCCCACCGTCCTGTAGTGACTGACCCTGTAGTGACTGACCCCACCGTCCTGTAGTGACTGACCCTGTAGTGACTGACCCCACTGTCCTGTAGTGACTGACCCCACTGTCCTGTAGTGACTGACCCCACCGTCCTGTAGTGACTGACCCCACCGTCCTGTAGTGACTGACCCCACCGTCCTCTGTAGTGACTGACCCCACCGTCCTGTAGTGACTGACCCCACTGTCCTGTAGTGACTGACCCCACTGTCCTGTAGTGACTGACCCCACCGTCCTGTAGTGACTGACCCCACTGTCCTGTAGTGACTGACCCCACCGTCCTGTAGTGACTGACCCCACTGTCCTGTAGTGACTGACCCCACCGTCCTGTAGTGACTGACCCCACCGTCCTGTAGTGACTGACCCCACTGTCCTGTAGTGACTGACCCCACCGTCCTGTAGTGACTGACCCCACCGTCCTGTAGTGACTGACCCCACCGTCCTCTGTAGTGACTGACCCCACCGTCCTGTAGTGACTGACCCCACTGTCCTGTAGTGACTGACCCCAAAATCATCAAGGGGGGGGGGGGGAAATATCAAAGGATCTAAACCCGAGAAATCTCGGGTATGGCGCTCAACGGTTGGCGACGAAACCCGAGAAATGTCGGGTTTGGCGCAGAAAGTGTTAAGAGAGCTGTTCAGAGTGCTATTTCAGCGCCGTGGACAACCGCGCTCGCGCGGATCTGGGGCTGAGTGCGTTCGAATCCCGGACGGCAACCGTGCCTTTCCCAGAGTGTCTTCCCCCCCATCTGAACCCTTTCAGCCTGCTTCTGTCGGTCGAACTTGACCAAGTATGAATGCGAAGAAAAAGCGATAAACGCTAAAAGAACCAGGTGACTGGTCAAAGTTTAAAAAAAAAAAAAGAGAGCTGTTCAGGGGGTGGGTGTTGCTTTAACCTCTTAAGCCCGGAGCCCTTTTTTTTTTTTTTTTTTTTTTTATCTACTTTTTCTCCCCATTTTCTATTTTTCTCCCATCCCAATTTCGTATTGTCCAATTCTCCCCCCCCCTGTCTCGAACGTTGCTAGACCATGCCTCCCACTGGTCGGCTGCAATGTGGACCAAGCCTTGCATCACGTGTCCCCTCCGGTACACGAGGAGGCAGCCTGTCGCATCTTTTCACCTGCACAGCGCGGTCTCTCAGTGGCGAGGAGTAACGCGTGGGAGGCTCACGCTGCCCCCGTTGCTTCCTGATTCTGCTGTACAGGCGCACCAACCGACCTGTAGGAGTCGCTGTCCACAACGCCCGATCCCCACCCACCGGCTTTCCCACCCCTAACACTGCCAATTGTATTAGTATGAACGACCAGCCAAGCCGGAAGCAACGCCAAGAGCTGGGCTCGAACCCAGCATCTCCTGCGTTAGTGGCGAGTGCCTTGCCCACTGCGCCACCTAGCCGCCCCCCCCCCGGAGCCCACTGCTCCACTTCTACGAGGTCCATTTGCATGTTCTTATATCTAGGGACATCTGTGGACCTCAGTGAACGTATTCCCAGTGTCAGAAATAGTGTGTGTATTACTAGACTTGCTTAAATTGTGATGAAACAAAGGAGAATATGAATTATGATTTTTCTTTGCATCTTTGACAGTGAATAACACCAAAAAATTACCAGACATGAAAACTGCCACTGAACTCGTTCAGTATACCTTCTTGAGATCACGTGTACAATAAATCTAAGGAAATGAATAAAGGGAAGATGATTAAACAGAAGGTTTTATAGAAACAGTACTTAATTCTCCCATCCGGACCAATGCAATTTGAAATATTATTATAGAATATAGAATACCAGGCCTATAAATGACCTTATTATAGCCAACTCACACATCTATGGATCGGGCCAAATCTCCTCTTTCAAATGGGAGAGTTCAATTTGGATTTAGTATCACCAGGCGTGCATCGAGAATGAAGAATGAAATCTACTGTATGTAATGGATATGCCTCCGCCATTTTGGATCGGATTTAAACACAGACGGTTGCTAAATGTTCACAGAAGGTAGACACACTAACTGCGCTCCAATCTATGCCAATAACATTCAGTTTTGTGATATAGTATCCTGAGAAATAAGAGAAATAAAAAAAATTCATACACAAGTCATTTGCTTGAAGGAGGCTAAATTCCCTGGGTACTGTAGTTTTTCGAAATTTCAACGCTCATTAAGAGCTCTGAATGCCCTGTGCTCATATGACTACAAATCGTCATCATTCGGCGACGGCCACTGATTCAAAATGGCGGTTCTCTGCGAAAATATGATCACGTTTCAAAAACTAAAACCTCACTATAATAACACTTTAACCTATTGGTAAACAAACGTGTTGCTGAAAATATACACTATGACTGCTGTTGTGACATGGTTAGGATGTTTACTCTTGGATGCAAACACGCAACACAACATAACACAACATAACACAACACAACATAACACAACACAACATAACACAACAACACAACACAATACAACACAACACAACAACACAACCATATTGAGTGTTGAATAAGAATTTCCACCATTTGGAATAAGTTACACATACTCATTTACATACTATACTACGAATAAATAATTACTGAAAGTAACAAAAAAATATAATTTTGAAGTTATAGGCCTGGCTATCTGCATTTGCTCATAAAATAGTATAGGGTAATGTTTTTGAGGATGGAACCACCACTTTGGGGGAAGGGTTACATCATTCATTTCATTATTATTAGGCTACATTAAGCTCAGAGCGCTCTGTGCTACGGTGTGTTTGACATGAAAGTGACAAACACTAGCCTTGTGGTTGCGTTTTGTTTTGTGTGCAGGCAGGGAGAAGCATGTGTCTGGCTTCATAAAAACACATCTTACATAATATTCATGTATCTATTTGGTATTCGTGGCCGTAGGACATGGCATAGTTAGTATATGGCCCAACTAATTACATGATGGTATTGGTTAAATGTTAAATGGATTCTTCTCCTCTCCCGTATGGCTCTGGAACTCCATCCCTCCCAAGACATTAGAGACTCGGAGTCTCTCTCGGTTGTCCAGTTCTGCCACTAGACCTCCAGTCTCTTCTCCTCTGCCTTCAGATGAGATACTGTAAGATAAGATGAGATGAGTTATTCCTTTATTAGGGGAAGGTATTCCTTTATTATTTCCTCTTGGGGAAATTCGGGGGTCATAACAGCATGTGGGGGTACAGGTATGGGGGGCAGGGTGATAGAAGAAAGACATAAATATAGTTATACAAATAACTCTGGATACAAAACATTTAGACAAATAAACAGTATAGTAACTAGGTTATACGCTTAGTTAAGCGACTTTGAGTTATGAGGAAAAGTGCAGACGGTTTCCACTGGAATTCCGTTGCTAGGGAACTTATATAGGAGGCGGAGCCAAACGTATTTCCGGTCAGTTATTGCGTTATAGCAAAACAATGCGACAGGAAATACATTTGAGTCTTTGTAATAATACTGATAATATGAAATTATATCGACGGTTTCAGAGCGACAACAATAAAGTATTATGAGTATTATTATTATTATTATTATTATTATTATTATTATTATTATTATTATTATTATTATTATATATTATTATTATTATTATTATTATTATTATTATTATTATTATAACCACTGTGTGTCGACTTATACCCGTCTTGGCTGATTCTTTATATTTTTTGTTATAGTTTATTCTTATTCTTATTTGTTGTACTTGTGCCTATATATGAATTTTATGATAAACCTTGGTTATCTTACGAGTTGGAATAAACGTTTGAAATATATACATATAGCTGAATAAATATGCAAACGTGTTTTTTTCCGTATAGATCTCAGACAAAACAATCCCAGGAAAAATAAGAGCGTTTCAATCAAAATCCCTTTGTTAACGTAAAAATTATGTATTTATAAATCACTGGGTGGTGAGTCTAAACACCAGCCAGTCGCCTCAGTAGTATAGTGATGGATCGCGCGCCATTACTGGCGCCATTCCCTCCTTATCATGGGCGCGAGCCCAACCGTAGTGATTTGCTCTCGCCAGGGACGTGCACAGGACTTTAGAGGGGCAGGTGCTCAAAGGCTAAAAAGGGCACTATACCTGTGTGTGTTATAGCCAAGGGCGCGTATCGTGCAAGCCCGATTTTTAAGGGCCCTTTTCGGGCGGGGGGGGGGCTTTTTAATGCTTTTTGGGGGGTTTTGGTGATCAAATATTGAATATTGAACTATAATAATTAGTGCAGGAGCTCACTTATCCTTGAAAGACACTTTCATCACTGACTTAAAAGGCCCATACATCTCCATAAATGTTCAGGGCGGAGGGAATAAGTGCTTACCCTACAGACCCCAAGAAGTGCCCTATATTCTGTATTGTTTAATATAAATGCATTTTTTATTCCAATCCCGATTTGTATTTGAGATTCCCAAATCCCATCGGACTTGACTTCTTCGTGTCCCTCAATGAGTGTAATACCAGCATTCAACTGTATGCGCCACAGCGGTTTCTATCATCATCATCATCATCACCACCCACGCTATGCATAAAATATATAGGTCCGCGGAGAGGCACGCTGAGGAGGCCGTGCAAACTGCAATGGAATACGGGGCATCTCTCTCTCTTTACCTAATATTTAGATTCTATCCTGACATTTTTCAGTTGGAAGGTCTATACGCAATGGTTAAAAAATAAATAAAAATAAATTTATATTTTATTTTTTTAATGGCACTTTTTTAATGAGGCTCAAAAGGGCAGGTGCTCAAGCACCCCTTGGGCTCTATGTGTGCACGTGCCTGGCTCTCGCGACTAGGGCTCGCGCCCATGATAAGGAGGAAATGGCCAGTAATGGCGCGCGATCCATCACTATACTGATTGGCTTTTGGTCACAGCGCGAGCCCCGGCCACGTTGTTCACACATTAACCGGGTTGTAAAACAGAAGAAGGCCGTTAATGAAAGGCAGAGGTGTGTGTGCGTGCGTGTGTGTGTGTGCGTGCGCGCGCGCGGCGTCTGTGTGTGTGTGTGTTGCCGTAAAAAAAAAAAAAACATGTTTATTTTTGGAGTTGATTTTTTTTTGGTAAAGGCCTTCATTGATATGGTTATTCATCATCATTACAATCATCGGCAGGTAAATAATCTCAACGTGCATGATGCGCGCGCACCGGGCGCATACATAGCGGCGGGTAAATATGACGTCACACAGATTTATCATAATTTTCATTAAGTTTCGTTTGGAAAAAGGTCATTCACTTAACCCGCTGATTGCAACAAGCCGCCATTACCCGCCGTGGACGTATTATAGTTATTATCTGAACATTAACACCATTTATTTTAGACATTTCTTTTGCGTTAGCAAAGGGAGCTATTATTACTTATTGTAGATCACTTGTAAAAACACACTTGTCTTTCGCTGATTGGTGTTAAGGGGTCGTGTTTTATTTTTTAGGCCTAATTATTATCTGAAAATATATGATGTAGGCTATTCTATTAAATTACTATTATGATTATTGTGAACCTTTTTTTATTTTATTTTTATTTTTTTACATTACTTTATTATTGTCTAGTTTCAAGTTTCAAGTTTCTTTAATAGTTGTCATACAGAAGTACAGAATACTTTTATACAAAATGCTTCTTACTGTTGCGCTCCAGAGACTGTGCTAGACAAGTCTAATGTATAGAAATGTGAACGCAAATGAACACAGCCTTTATGGACATAGTTTTTTTAAGTATACGCAAACGCTCATTCAACAGCTGTATATTATATTATAGGCATCTATTTAATTAACTCATTTAATTATCAACCAACAGCCATACCATAATGTATACGGTACTGCGGTCATAATAATATATAGGCTATGTGAACATTAATTGAATACAATGCGCTTTAATGGTGAAACGCTCATCACACAAATAATGGCGCGATTGTAGCATAATTTCTTTAATGTCTTATCTTAATACCATTTGATATGATGCGTCCATGATGTGTAGAGAATAAAGTTATTATAAAACTATGATGATGATGATGATGGTCCAGTATTACTAATATAAATGGAAAATGCCGTTCAATGATTTAATCCATAATGTGGGGTAACGGCTCGAGAGAGACGCTGCTGTTGTTTTATATTTAGTATTTTATTTCAAGGGTCTTTTTTAAAGGTTGTGGTTTATGACCACGTGACGGGTTCGGTCTGGTTTAATTACGACTGAAGATGTATTGCGGGCCTCGAAGAACCAACAGAACAATATCACTGCTATTAGTAGTATTAGTATTATCCATATTTTATTATTATTATTATTATTATTATTATTATTATTATTATTATTATTATTATTATTATTATTATTATTATTATTATTATTATTATTATTATTATTATTATTATTATTATTATTATTATTATTATTATTATTATTATTATTATTATTTGTGTTATTGTTCAAAATGTCTCGTGAACATCTGTACAAAACGTTTTTAATAACAAAATAAAGAACGACTGTTCCTATAACATTACAACCATATAACAACCATAACTATTTAAAACGATGTGTGTGTGCGCGCTCGCGTGTGTGTTTGTGTGTCTGTGTGTGCGAGCATGCGTTCATCCGTGCGCGTGCTTATAATATAATATAATAACCTTTACAGATCTGACACACATCTATAATCACGGTGCGCATCGCAGGCCGCCGATATCTGACCTATAAATATCGCACGTTGTGGTTTTATTACATCTAGGCCCGTGTTTTAATAAAGCCACGCTCATCGATTTGCAACATGGACTTAATGAAACACGTAGACAGAGAGCCTTTAATCTGTGTCCAGTTTAGTTTAGTCCCGTATTATACATTTACTGGATTACACACGTGGGCGCCAGTCAAACACATAATAATAATAATAATAATAATAATAATAATAATAATAATAATAATAATAATAATAATACATCTATTTTATATAGCTCAGGTGCTCAAATACGCTTTACATGGGAAGAGACAAAACTATGGCAAAACAAAAAACAGAACAAAAATAATACATGACAAAATTAAATTAAATAAATACACGCCGACGAAGGAGGAAATTAAAGTCCCGTGGCCTAAAATATATGTATCGTCACTATTTAGCAGCGGTATATATATTTCTGACAGCAGTATCTGGCCTATAATATATATGTTTCTGAATGGTGACGTCGATATATAGCTATATATATCTGTCCAATCATAGATGGTTTTCAAATTGACAATAGCAATAATAATAACACTATAGTGTATTTCCTGTTGCAATGCTCGCTAATAATAACGCAATAACTGACCGGAAATATACATGACAATAATTCCAGTGATTATCTATATATATAGGCTAATGATATAAATTAAACAATTTAAAGGTAATACATGACGGTTTTTTTTACAATGCATTATTTAAAACACAAAATAGGCCATTGAATCATATTGAATTCATTGGACAGGGTTATAACTTATAATTCAATATTTAATTTAATTAAAGGTCTTCATATAGCTTATAATTGTAAATGGCTGCATGCTATTTAGACATGTGGCACCGATCTGTGATATAATAAAAAGCCTATATCTCTTGATCGAAAAGGCTATTTATATAGAAAAACACAAACATTAATGTAGCGTATTATCAGAGGCCGTTTTATGAATGATCATATCGCGTTTATAGGCGACTTTCATTATATTATATAGTCTGTATCACGTCATTGACTTTTCTCAGCGGGTCGTTTTGAGCTGAAGTCTTGGTCTCCGTATTTAGAAAAATACTGTACATATAGTGGGTAAAACACGACAATATACGCCTATATCTTGTTCTACTTACATTAAAACCGACAGTTTTTTGGCCAGTAAGTTGTAACCACTATACTCTAGACGGTTTGTCAGACATATTATATTCAACAAGTGATGTATTTAGCATGTAAAGCCTATTTCAAACGACCCCCCCCCCATTATATATACAGACAACAGGACCACACGTCATGTTGAAAAAGACCACGACACCGTAAAGGTTCAATCAAAAACTTTAGAGTTTAGACGATGTGTCAATTAACGAGTATAGCCGAGTATAGCCGAGTATAGCCGAGTATAGCCGAGTATAGCCGAGGCCTAATTGTCAGCAATTTTTTTTGCCGATATCTAGTGGCCGCACTTTAGGCGGCTAATGATTAACAACAGTTTAAATCATATCTCAGTCAAAGCCAGCAGGTTAACGTCTCTGTTCATACATTAGAAGACATCAGCAGCACCCATGAATCTATGTTTTTATAATAATAATAATAATAATAATAATAATACAAATAATAATAATAATAATAATAATAATAATAATAATAATAATAATAATAATAATAATACACTGTATTTGTATAGCACTTTTCATACAATAATTGCAGCCCAAAGTGCTTCGCAGCAGTACAATAGACATACATAGGCATAACATGAGCAATATAGGCAGAATAAGAGCAATGCATTACCATTAAGCAAAAATACAGTTTGTCAACTATTCATAGTTTCCCGAGACATTCTTAACCAGAAAGACAGAAGTACACATACAGCTATATTTAGGCTAAATCGAGGATATTTCAGGTCAAACGACACGCGCGTCTTGCTCTTTCTCAAACTGAGAACCTTGGGCTAAATATAGATCACACGGTATAATATACTGGTATCATCACCGTTCAAACAGTAGTCAAAACCACGACTATAACAGAAACATCACAGCCCGCTTTTCTACTTCATATTATGTACACACACACACACACACACACACACACACACACACACACACACACACACACACACACACACACACACACACACACACACCGCGTTCACACAGGCTACAGGGTGCGTTCACACAGGATACACCAGGGGGCGTTCACACAGGATACACCAGGGGGCGTTCACACAGGATACACCAGGGGGCGTTCACACAGGATACACCAGGGGGCGTTCACACAGGATACACCAGGGTGCGTTCACACAGGATACACCAGGGGGCGTTCACACAGGATACACCAGGGGGCGTTCACACAGGATACACCAGGGGGCGTTCACACAGGATACACCAGGGGGCGTTCACACAGGATACAGGGCGCGTTCCCGAGCTGCGTTAAAACCATAATTGGAGCCATTTTGTTATTAGGCTGCTATTCTATTGACAGCTGGGGCCGTCTGCGGCTACCGTGGAAGAGGACAGATTATCTTTAGAGAGGACTCTGATCTCCCTCCACCCCCCCCCCCCTCTCTCTCTCTCTCTCTCTCTCTCTCTCTCTCTCTCTCTCTCACACTCGGCTTATCAATGTCTGGATAAATGGTCAGCATAATGGTCCAGTTTTAAAACAGCCCAATGCGTCACTAATAGGCTCAGCTATAGGATGTGGCGTAATCTAGTTGTGTTTAGGAGCGAGCTCATGTTTCACACGAGCTTATCAATAGTCTATAAACTGCATAAATACACCGGCTAACAGTCTGAGGATATCAACAATCATGCAGTCGAGAGAGAGAGAGAGAGAGATAGCCTGT
>NW_028174876.1:202085-228870 GCF_963971535.1 Notolepis coatsorum
AACAATTGTATGTATTGAGCCGTACTGTATTGTACCCATTCTGCAATCTGTTAATAAAGTTTTCAATCAATCAATCAATCAATCATTCTGTTCGAAACCCGTTCACCGCCAGAAAAGTGGCGGCGTGCGTGGCTTTAATGAAAACACATGTACAAAGCCATCTATATCATTAATAATAATACATGTGTGGAGAATAGATAGAGTATGATTTCGGCATGCAACGCGTCGTTTGGATATATGCGGGTCTATAATAACTAATAGTTATTAATAACTACATCATCACGAGGAGAAGAGAAGGCGACCTGAGGACGGAGGTTATACTTGATGATGATAATAATAAATGTCTCCCGGCTCGTTCCGCTTTTATTGTGGTTCAGTTTAATCAAACAACTGACTGTATAAGAGTTATGACCTTGTTTCCATGTTGCTTTCTGGCCGTTTATTAAACTGAAGACTTCAACACACAACCCGCTATAGAGTGGACTCACCCCCGCGGCTACAGTACATCCGCAATGTTATACTAATTATAATAATGTCATTATTATTAACCTGCTTGTGTGTTGTCGCAGTGAAAGGGTTAACCTGCTTGGTAGTGCGGCAGTGAAAAGGTTAATAATAATAATAATAACAAAGATGATAATGTTAATAATTAAAACAATAATAATAAACCACATTATTATTATTATTAATACAGAATATGAATAGCATTCATAGTATTGTTGTTATTATTATTATTATTATTATTATTATTATTATTATTATTATTATTATTATTATTATTATTATTATTATTATTATTATTATTATTATTATTATTATTATTATTATTATTATTATTAATAACAATAATAATAATAATAATAACGTTAATATCAATAATAATAATAATAATAATAATAATAATAATACCGGTAATAACGATACAAATATGTTAGTGTCTTTGTTATTTTTTGCATAATAGCCTTTGTCTTGTGCAAACCTTTTGTTTTCCAAGCTCTGTGATATATATATATATATATATATGTATTATGTGTATATATATATATAAGTTAAGTAAGTTAAGCCTAATCAGTAACAAATGGAGGCTGTGACTTATTTATGATGTAGCATCTGTCTATATGTGTGTCATATGATGAATTGAAAATGGGGGACCCTGATGTAAACAAGACGAAAGTCTTTCTCTGGTCTGCATTCCCTTAACAATTGTGTGTATTGAGCTGTACTGTATTGTACCCATTCTGCAATCTGTTAATAAAGTTTTCAATCAATCAATCAATCAATCGTCATGTGATAAAACAGACGTCGCCTATGAAAAGATTAGTCTAATATTAGGCTGTGGGATTCTGTTGGCGAAAAAAAATAGACATATATTTATCGTCAGTCCATAGATCTGAAAATACCTCGTAGGTTAATAATCACAGGCAGCTTTTACAACAAACAGGCTGCAGAGAAGAGGAGATTTAACCCTCCACGTCCCGGCTCCGATCAATTCTAAACAGACAGGCATCACACGGAGGCCGGTTGTATAGTTGACGACGTAACAGAAAAACGGAGAAAAACTACTTTTTTGTAACTCTTAACTTATATCTTCAACAACAACAAGTTTAACCTATGTGTATAGGCTGCATTGGCTTTGTTGAGTTGAATCAACTAAACTTAGAGAGGGAATCTGAAATATCTGGTTCACGTCACTCCTGTTTAGTTGATTGAACAACAAACAACTAGACCAGTGACACACATAGGTCGGGTTACATGGTTGCACAGCCATGCGGGTTCTCCCCCATTCGCAGTATCCACCACGGCACCAGCACCAGCCCCATCTCGCTTAGAACATGTAAATAAAGCGTGCCCAGCCCCAAGTGGCGACCCATGTAACGCGCTGTGCGTCGCGAAGCGGCCGACCCGAGGTTCGATTCCCGGACCCGCGGCGTCCTTTGCTGAATGTCTCCCCCCCCCCTCTGTCTCCCGTTCTTCCTCTCTCTCTCCCTTGCCCGGTAGTACAAACAAATTAAAAATCTACCAAAAACATATATATATATAAAAAAAAAAAATCTGTAAATAAAGTACTTATTGACCACAGGAAAAATGTACAATGTGTATGTATTACAAATAAGTAATATATTGACAAGCACTTACATGTACATATAAAAAGAAAAATATGTACAATATTATTATTGTTTTTTTTAACTATTATTGTTTTCAGAAAATGTGTGAGTTCCCAACAAACCCAGGACGCTCACAGGGGAGGCGAAGACACCAAGACACACCTTTCTGATAGCCTCACCCAAACTCTAACCTTAACTCATTGGACGCCAGTCACGATGATAGTCGGGTTAACTCGCCGACGCTTGAGCGCCAGTCACGAGTATAGTCGGGTTTTAATCGTTATTTCTTTTATTAGCGATATCCATTCATTTTCATCCATCCAACCTGATGTTATCGTTGGGAATGGTTCTGAGCTCGCAAAAATGGCAAATACCGCCGCCTATCGTCTCCCGGCTGGTATTGCACATCATTGGATTGGATTGGCTGGGACTGTGCATCAAAAGAAAAAAGTCCGGTCCAGGTTTTCCTTCTCGGGCATGCAGTATCGTGTTACCACATTGACTGGGGACACTCTGAGCAGCGTGGATTATGTGTTTTGGATATATAACGTTGGATCAATAAACGCGATCAATATTTGGAATGGCGATCAGGAATTGGATTAATCTTTTTGCAGGACATCAGATGTGAGGTAAGGACTCTATGTTACCAGTCTTGGGTTAATCAGATGTTTCTTTCACAGCGATCACAACGTGTCTGTGTGTGTGTGTGTGTGTGTGTGTGTGCGTGCGCGTGTGCGTGTGCATGCCGACCCAAGGCACGGATAAGCGATTTTTCAGCCAGCTTCTGTATCGTGCATGAGGACACATATACTATTGATAATCTAGCGTTTATTTGAAAACGATTCACAAATCAGCCGAAAAATGACAACGTGTTTTGTGTATTCCAGTAAAGGGCTATTATCGCGTCTTTCTCTGGAATTACTAGAAATCACCAAAACTATACTCGTATTCAAAGCGGTATAAAACGGAAATGTACCGATGAAAAAACGATCCGTTTTGTACATGTTGACTGCAAGCAACTCACCGATAAGCGACGGGTGTATTAGACCCATAGACATAATTTAAGATATATTTTAAGCACGCGCAAATCTCCCCGTCCTCCCATTGATTAAAGCCGCGACCATCTAGACCTAATTCAGTCATATAGCTCCGGCGCTGAATGAGTTAACCTTAACCACACTCTTTCTGCACCAAACACGAGAATTCTCGTGTTTCAAATCCAACCGCTGAGCACCAAAAACGAGAAATCTCGTTTTTAGATCCTTTTTTCTTTTTTTTTCGATTTTCCCATTCTAAACACTCGCGCAGACCTTTGTGACTCATCTGAGACCTTGAAATTGCAATGACGATTGAATCCCGCTAGGTGGCAGTATCGCCTACCTTATAAACATGCATATGGGCCAGCTTAGTGTGGGGCGGCCCCAGCCCCCAAACAACTAGGGACTCACTCTACTAGTAGGCTGTGAGCAGCTGGGAGCAGGACGACAATGGCCATCGCCTAGAGCGAACTATTGGATATTATGAAAAAGACAAAATGGATTATATATGGATGATGATTATGGACGATAAGGTGCGTTTCCTAACGTTATATATATATTGATCCTGTTCGGATTCAAGACACTTGGACTCAAAGTGAGAAATGGAGTACCTCTAAAACAAAGGTAACGTCTATTTTACGTTTACTTTACCGAAACTCCATCGTAAAACATGCGTTTGTCCGATCGCAGCGTCGGAAAACGACCCCCCCCCCTGATGATTTTGTGAAGAAACATATTATGGTAGTGTAACGTCTATTTTACCGAACGCGCTGAACAGGTGGTCAGGCAGGAGCGAACGAGACGCCGGTATAAATATGGAATATTAATACAGTCTATTCCACTATAGATATATCCACACGATTAGCTTTAGTTCTTATTTATTTATTTATTTATTTATCCACTGTCATTTCAATGCCATAGAAGGCCGTCTTCACCCAGATTGTGTGAGCCTAGAGTGCAGAGATGACAATTTAAATAGCGTGATTAATCACTGTTAATTGGATGCCAGGGTTCAATGCACATGATTGCTGTTCAAGTCCACCTGCAAGGTCGAGGTTTTATTTGTCACACGCAACATCACATACCGGTAAGATGAGCAGTGGAACGTTTATCCACTGGCTCTCACAATGTTTACAATAAGCAATGTCCAAAAATATAAATAAGAACACCAATAAATAATAACAACATTTATCTGATTTATTTATTTATTCAAAGTAATTTGCAGTGTTTGTGTAGTGCTATTTTTTTTTCTGACATCAAATGCGTCGTTGAGGCATGACATATAAAAAAATGTATCGTACAAATATTGTCATATTTATTTAAATTGTGATTCATTAATTCCAAGGAGGCCTGTAGAGTTGACATAATGGAATCACTATGATTCCCGTGATCCTGTGTTGTTACAGTGTATGTGTGTGTGTTACATTGTATGTGTGTGTTACAGTATATGTGTGTTGCAGTGTATATGTGTGTGTTCAGTATGTGTGTTGCAGTGTATATGTGTGTGTTACAGTGTGTGTGTGTGTTACAGTATATGTGTGTTGCAGTGTATATGTGTGTGTTCAGTATGTGTGTTGCAGTGTATATGTGTGTGTTACAGTGTGTGTGTGTTTGAGATGAATCATTTGTGTGTGCGTTACAGTGTATGTGTGTTACAGTGTGTGTGTGTTATAGTGTGTGTGTTACAGTGTGTGTGTTTGAGATGAATCATTTGTGTGTGCGTTACAGTGTATGTGTGTGTTACAGTGTATGCGTGTTACAGTGTGTGTGTGTGTGTGTTAGTGTGTGTGTGTTATTACAGTGTGTGTGTGTGTTTGAGATGAATCATTTGTGTGTGCGTTACAGTGTATATGATGTGTTGCAGTGTATGTGTGTGTTACAGTGTATGTGTGTTACAGTGTGTGTGTGTGTGTTAGTGTGTGTGTGTTATTACACTGTGTGTGTGTTTGAGATGAATCATTTGTGTGTGCGTTACATACAAGGGATTAAACCCCCTTCTGAATGTCCAGGTGAGAGAGGGTGTTGTGCAGTACCTGGGAGACTGCGTCGTCAGTGGACCCGTTTGTCCTGAATGCAAACTGCAGTGGGTCCATGGTACTAGGGAGGGAGGCACAGACGTAATCCTTGACCAGCCTCTCAAAGCATTTCATGAGCACAGAGGTGAGTGCCACCGGTCTGTAGTCATTAAGGCCTGCTGGGGAGGAGTTTTATGGTACAGGGATTATAGTGGACACCTTGAAGCAGGCAGGGACCACGGACTCGGTCAGGGATAGGTTGAATATAGTGGTGAATACCGGGGCCAGCTGATTTGCACAGGACTTGAGCATTCGTCCTGTTATCCCATCTGGGCCTGCAGCTTTCCTATAGTGTTTACCCCCATGAACGCTCTTCTCACGCTGTGTTCCGTCAATGAGGGAGTGTGTTCCTCCCCGCGAATGAACCCCCCCCCCCACCGCGGCGCGTCAGTGAGCTAACGTCGCCACTGCTCGCCCCAAAGCTGGCGTAAAATGAGTTGAGTTAATCCGCAGGAGAGGCATCGGCACTCACGATTGAGGGGGGGGGGGGGCTGACTTTATAATCAGTTATCGTTCGTACTCCCCGCCATAAGCCTCTTGTGTCGTTCTGGGCCATCTGTGTCTCTCCATCCTTATTCGCATATCTCCGTCCATATTTCCCGATGCTCGGCCCGAGTTGTAAGCAGCGGTGCGAGCATGAATCAGGGCCACTCGGATCATGAGTTGTCAACCCACGGTTTCCGGTTCGGGAAAAACCCGAACCGTCTTCGTGGGGACGATACTGTTAGCTAACGTTGCAATGACGCTAACCACGACATCCGCAAATTCACTGACGTCACAGGAGCTCGACCGTAACATCCCCCAGTCGACGTCCTCCAGTGCGTCTTGTAGCGTGGCCTCAGAGCTCTGCTTCACCTCTCAGGCTCTTTGTTTGCAGCGGGGCAACAGAAAGATGGCGTCGTGATCAGATTTACCTAGTGGGGGGAGCCGGTACTGCCTTATAGCCCTTTTTAAAAGAGGCGTAGCAGTGATCTAGCGTCCTCCCTCCCCTAGTGGTGCATGTAATGTAATGCTTGATATGGCGCCGGTTCAATGAGTTAAAGTGTCCCTAAAGTGAGTCAAGTGAGTGGTAAGGTGAGTGTGTACATGTGGATGTGTGTGCAGTGAGTGTATTGATGATGGGTTGTTACTAGGGATGTCCGATATTATCGGCCGATATCGGCATTAAAATGTGATATCGGAAAATATTGGTATCGGTTTTCAATATTTTTTTTTTGTTTTTATTTCTATAACCTTTATTTACCCAGGCAAGCAAGTAAGAACAAATTCTGATTTTATTTATTGTCAAAAGTATGCATAATGTTGTGTTAATTCCACAACAAGAGATATGTAATGTTAATTACCTGAAATTATTCAATTTTGGGGGGGGGGGGGGGGACACACACACACACACACACACACACACACACACACCCTGCATATATCTGTATCAGTTGATATCGGTATCGGAAATTAAGAGTTGGACAATATCGGTATATCGGTATCGGTAAAAAAGCCAATATCGAGCATCCCTAATTGTTACATAGAGTCATTGAGCATCCTGATGGCCTGGGGATAGAAGCTCCTTCTGACTCTCTCTGTACCGGCCATGAGACTCCGGTAGCGCTTGCCTGACCGCAGCAGTTCAAAGAGGCAGTTGTTTGGGTGAATAGAGTCTTTGATTATACTCTTAGCCTTGGCCCTGCAACGCTTGTTATAAATGTCCTGGAGAGTGGGAAGCCCACCACCAAGTGTGTGTGTGTGTGAGTATGTGTGTGTATGTGTGTGTGTGTATGTGTATGTGTGTAAGTGTTTGATTGATTGATTGATTGAAAACTTTATTAACAGATTGCAGAATGGGTACAATACAGTACGGCTCAATACTAACAACTGCTAAGAGGATGCAGACCAGAGAAAGACTTTCGTTTTGTTTACATCAGGGTCCCCCATTTTCAATTCATCAGGACATTTATGACATATACATACAGATATACAGAACTGTGTAGTAAAAAGAGGACATAAAAAATATATACATCCGAAGGGGAAGAAACTGTACATTGGGGGGGGGGGGGAGGACATTTACCGGGGCCAGTTTCTAATTGCAGCCACCCGTAGGTGCTCTTTGAGAGTGGTTTTGAAGGTGGGTAGGGATTCACATTCCTTTACGGCTGTGGGTAGGGCGTTCCACATTGATGTGGCATAATTGCGAAACATGTTTACTCCCTTGTTTGAGCCGAATCTGGGTTTAACATGATTTGTGGAACTCCCTCTGGTGTTGTGGTCGTGGTATTCACTGACCTTTGGGAAGTATTTTGACATGTACATGGGTATCTTAGTGGTGTTGCGTATCTTGTAGACCAGGCCCATTGCAAGTTGCTGTACTCTGTTGTCTACTCTAAGCCATCCTAGGTAGTCAAAGTGGGCAGGGGTGAGGTGGGTTTTATGAGTAAGGTCATCCACAGACTCATACCCCCCCCCGACACTCAACTAACCGCCTCGGACAGTCCTTCATACCAGCGTCCTCCAGGCTCCACAACAGGGGGCAGCGACTGCTACCAGACATTGACCTGGGACTTATAGGAACCCAAGGAGGACAACTTACACTACCTTAGGCTTACTGCACCTTATGTGAATACTGTGATACTGTGAATAATGTATATTTCAGTGGATACTGTGATACTGTGAATAATGTATATTTCAGTGGATACTGTGATACTGTGAATAATGTATATTTCAGTGGATACTGTGATACTGTGAATAATGTATATTTCAGTGGATACTGTGATACTGTGAATAATGTATATTTCAGTGGATACTGTGCTACTGTGAATAATGCATACTCAGTGTGTATGTGTAAGTGTTTGATTGATTGATTGAAAACTTTATTAACAGATTGCAGAATGGGTACAATACAGTACGGCTCAATACACACAATTGTTAAGGGGATGCAGACCAGAGAAAGAATTTCGTCTTGTTTACATCAGGGTCCCCCATTTTCAATTCATAGTGACATTTATGACATACGCAACATACAGATATACAGATATAAAAATCAAATCTAATCATCTAATCTAACCTAATCATGACATTTCTGACATACATGACATACAGGTATACAGTACTGTTACATTTGTGACATACAAGATATGCAAATATACAGTACTGTTAAACAGAGATCCTAACAGATAATATATACATACGAGGGGGAGGTACATTAGGATCCATGTGTTCCTGAGAGAACATCTGTATTTGTTGTTTGTTTGTCTGTCTTGGTTTGTGTTAGTGTGTGTCTCTGTGTGTGTGCTTCTCTTTGTGTGTGTGTGTGCTTCTGTGTCTCTGTGTGTGTGCTATCTCTGTCTGTGTATGTGTGTGCTTCTGTGTATGTGTGCTTCTGTGTGTGTGTGTGTGTGTGTGTGTGTGTGTGTGTGTGTGTGTGTGTGCTTCTGTGTGTGTCTCTGTGTGTGTGTGTGTGTGTGTGTGTGTGTGTGCTTCTGTGTCTCTGTGTGTGTGCTTCTGTGTGTGTCTGTGTGTGTGTGCTCTGTGTATGTGTGCTTGTGTGTGTGTGTGTGTGCTTGTGTGTGTTTATGTGTGTGTGCTTCTGTGTGTGTATGTGTGTGTGTACTTCTGTGACTCTGTGTGTGTGCTTCTCTCTGTGTGTGTGCTTCTGTGTGTGTATGTGTGCTTCTGTGTGTGTGTGTGCTCTGCGTTTGTGTGTGTGTGTGTGTGTGTGTGTGTGTGTGTGTGTGTGTGTGTGTGTGTGTGTGTGTGTGTGTGTGTGTGTGTGTGTGTGTGTGTGTGTGTGTGTGTGTGTGTGTGTGTGTGTGTGTGTGTGTGTGTAAGGGATATCCTCGTGGCCTTGGTAACATACATGTGTCTGGTTGACGTGAAGCAGACCTGCTGCGTAGAGCTTCCTCCTCGCTAATGAATTCCTGATCACATTTAGTACACAGACACACACACACACACACTCACCCATAGACACACACACACACACGCACGCACAGGCACGAACACACAAACAGACAGATTATTACATTATTTGCACACGTATAAATGTGCATGTAACCATACACACAAGAACACACACACACACACACACACACACACATACAAAGAGACACTCAACACACATACACGACGCACACACAATCGTAAAAAGCTTTCCGTTGACAGCGCACAGACATTTTAGTCAAAGACGATTTACTCTGTTACATCAGATGATGTTTATGACAGAGGGATAGAGGGAGAGAGGAAAGAGATTCATATATATATACATTTTACAAAAAGCATCTTCACTAAACTGTGTGACTAGCTACTGTATCACAGCAGAGATATAACTAAACTGTGTGACTAGCTACTGTCTCACAGCAGAGACATAACTAAACTGTCTGACTAGCTACTGTCTCACAGCAGAGATATAACTAAACTGTGTGACTAGCTACTGTACCACAGCAGAGACATAACTAAACTGTCTGACTATAGCTACTGTCTCACAGCAGAGACATAACTAAACTGTGTGACTATAGCTACTGTCTCACAGCAGAGATATAACTAAACTGTGTGACTAGCTACTGTACCACAGCAGAGACATAACTAAACTGTGTGACTAGCTACTGTACCACAGCAGAGACATAACTAAACTGTCTGACTATAGCTACTGTCTCACAGCAGAGATATAACTAAACTGTGTGACTAGCTACTGTACCACAGCAGAGACATAACTAAACTGTGTGACTAGCTACTGTCTCACAGCAGAGACATAACTAAACTGTCTGACTAGCTACTGTCTCACAGCAGAGACATAACTAAACTGTGTGACTAGCTACTGTACCACAGCAGAGATATAACTAAACTGTGTGACTAGCTACTGTCTCACAGCAGAGATATAACTAAACTGTGTGACTAGTCTCACAGCAGCATCACAGCAGCATCACAGGACAGCATCATATACTCTGACCTGTGAGACAGAAACTGCCTCCTCTTCAGGAAGTGACCAGTGTCTCCTCTAACGTCACCAACCATCTACCACGACTGTACACAACATGACATCACCATCTACCAGGGGTGTAAAGGTACACATATCCGTACCGAACCGTTTCAGCGTGTACCGTACCGTACCGAACGGCTGTGTAGTGTACCGAACGAATACAACGGTATGTTAACCACTAACGACCGCCCACCGGGGGCTGTTTTTTTCACACTCTAATATAATTATTATTGTTATTTTTATTAAAAAAAATTTACAAGTCGATTATTAATTTCAATATAGAATATTCGTTGACAGGGCGGCTAAGTGGCGCAGTGGGCAAGGCGCTCGCCACTAACGCAGGAGATGCTGGGTTCGAGCCCAGCTCTCGGCGTTGCTTCCGGATTGGCTGGTCGTTCATACTAATACAATTGGCAGTTGTTAGAGGGTGGGAAAGCCGGTGGGTGGGGATCGGACGTTGTGGAGAGCGACTCCTACAGGTCGGTTGGTGCGCCTGTACAGCAGAATCAGGAAGTATCGGGGGCAGCGCGAGCCTCCCACGCGTTACTCCTCGCCACTGAGAGATCGCGCTGTTCAGGTGAAAAGATGCGACGGCTGCCTCCTCGTGTACCGGAGGGGACACGTGATGCAAGGCTTCGTCCACATTGCAGCCGGCCTGTGGCATGGTCTAGCAACGTTCGAGACAGGGGAGGGGAGAATTGGATCATACGAAATTGGGATGGGAGAAAATTTGAAAAAATGGGGAGAAAAAAGCAGATAAAAAAAAAAAAATATTCGTTGACAGCCCTACAAGTACAAGTTTCAAGTTTCAAGTTTCTTTAATAGTTGTCATACAGAAGTACAGAATACTTTTGTACAAAATGCTTCTTACTGTTGCGCTCCAGAGACTGTGCATGACAAGATAAGTATGAAATAAAAACATAGTAAAAATTAGAAGAAAAAAAAAGAGGTCACAGTGTTCAGTTTAGACATATGTACAATGTTCGTAGACGTAGTTACCATACAATATACAATACTGTGCAGTGTACTAATATACAATACTATATAGTGCAAGGCATAAATGGACAAGGTGCAGTTTAGGTACAATTCACAGTAGGTGTACGAGTTGTAGTGCAAATCCTTTATCAATAAATATAAAGTGTAAGTGTGTTTGTGTGATCTAAAGTGTGGAGAGTGGGTGCTGCAGTGTGTTGTTTGTTTGAGTGAGTGTGTGTGTGCGTGTGGGTGTGTGTGCTGTGTGCATTTGATGGTTGTTGCATAGTGATTATTGTTCGTTTAGCGATTATTGTTCGTTTAGCAGCCTGATGGCCTGGGGATAGAAGCTCCTTCTGAGTCTTTCTGTGCTCGCCATAAGACTCCGGTATCGCTTGCCTGACGGCAGCAGTTCAAAGAGGCAGTTGTTCGGGTGGCTCGAGTCCTTAATAATTCTCTTAGCCTTCCCCTTGCACCGCTTGTTGTAAATGTTCTGGAGGGTGGGAAGCCAGTTAGTTACTGCACACTACATCACCCCTGAGTGGAACATGGAAAGCCAAACTTTCCCTCACTGTACCGAAAACCCGTACCGAACCGTGACTTCAAAACCGAGGTACGTACCGTACACAACAACGTGACGTCACCATGACTACACAACAAGGTGACGTCACCATGACTACACAAGGTGACGTCACCTAAAGTCAGCTTTCTGTCAAACCACCCTGACATTTTGTCATTTGGACTTTTTATCCACGTCTAGAGATGAACATGTCACGAGGCACATAAACACGTAGCCTATATCATTATTAGTATTCATGTATCTCTATTATTCATAAGCACATTTCACAACAGTTATGGATGGTTATGGATTTTCCACCGCAATGTAACCACTATTTTAGGATGTTCTTTAGACAATTGAAAGACAAAATACAATTTGGCAATTCACAAAGTCATTTCAATAAAGTTAGTTGTTTTCAATAGACCTCTTGTGGGTATTTTTCCAGCTAATCCCATCTCTCCTGTTCGACCTTTAGCTCTAGGAGAATGAAAGGACTATTAATAAATATCTCCTAGCTTAATTTGTGGGTCATGCATCTGTGATTCCAGAGAACAAGGCCTTCTCATGGACATTTCTCTCTCTAATAAGGCACGGGATTTAGAATTTTCAGTTGAAACCGCTAGCCAAAAACAGCTTAGCATCGCAGTTCAGTCATTTCGTCTTAGTTAGCTATTTGTCTTTAAAAAAATTGGACCGTTAACAAAACACATAATCCTGTGGTGAAACGCAAATTCCCCATTAACCCCCGGTATGCGGCATCAAGGACAAAATCACTGGTAAATGAAAACACAGTTTACATGACGTCATCGGGAAGAAGGAGAATTTAACCTCCCCACTGAAGAACCATATCATTCTATTTTGAAGTTCTTTGGACATCCCATGTATTTGTAGTTGTAAAATCAATCCAAATCACTTGGGAGTGTGAATGTGATACATCAGAAAGTACTCAGCCTCTACTGTCTTTAACTATGAATGAACACAACACTCTAACTTACCATCTTTAGATCAGAAAGTACTCAACCTCTACTGTCTTTAACTATGAATGAACACAACACTATAACTTACCATCTTTAGATAATAAAGTACTCAACCTTTACTGTCTTTAACTATGAATTAACACAACACTCTAAATTACCATCTTTAGATAATAAAGTACTCAACCTCTACTGTCTTTAACTATGAATGAACACAACACTCTAACTTACCATCTTTAGATAATAAAGTACTCAACCTCTACTGTCTTTAACTATGAATGAACACAACACTCTAACTTACCATCTTTAGATAATAAAGTACTCAAACTCTACTGTCTTTAACTATGAATGAACACAACACTCTAACTTACCATCTTTAGATAATAAAGTACTCAACCTATACTGTCTTTAACTATGAATGAACACAACACTCTAACTTACCATCTTTAGATAATAAAGTACTCAGCCTCTACTGTCTTTAACTATGAATGAACACAACACTCTTAACTTACCATCTTTAGATAATAAAGTACTCAACCTCTACTGTCTTTAACTATGAATGAACACAACACACGAACTCACCATCTTTAGATAATAAAGTACTCAACCTCTACTGTCTTTAACTATGAATGAACACAACACTATAACTTACCATCTTTAGATAATAAAGTACTCAAACTCTACCATCTTTAACTATGAATGAACACAACACTCTAACTCACCATCTTTAGATAATAAAGTACTCAACCTCTACTGTCTTTAACTATGAATGAACACAACACTCTAACTTACCATCTTTAGATAATAAAGTACTCAAACTCTACTGTCTTTAACTATGAATGAACACAACACTCTAACTTAACATCTTTAGATAATAAAGTACTCAACCTCTACTGTCTTTAACTATGAATGAACACAACACTCTAACTTACCATCTTTAGATAATAAAGTACTCAACCTCTACTGTCTTTAACTATGAATGAACACAACACTCTAACTTAACATCTTTAGATAATAAAGTACTCAACCTCTACTGTCTTTAACTATGAGTGAACACAACACTCTAACTTAACATCTTTAGATAATAAAGTACTCAACCTCTACTGTCTTTAACTATGAGTGAACACAACACTCTAACTTACCATCTTTAGATAATAAAGTACTCAGCCTCTACTGTCTTTAACTATGAATGAACACAACACTCTAACTTACCATCTTTAGATAATAAAGTACTCAACCTCTACTGTCTTTAACTATGAATGAACACAACACTCTAACTTACCATCTTTAGATAATAAAGTACTCAGCCTCTACTGTCTTTAACTATGAATGAACACAACACTCTTAACTTACCATCTTTAGATAATAAAGTACTCAACCTCTACTGTCTTTAACTATGAATGAACACAACACACGAACTCACCATCTTTAGATAATAAAGTACTCAACCTCTACTGTCTTTAACTATGAATGAACACAACACTCTAACTTACCATCTTTAGATAATAAAGTACTCAAACTCTACCATCTTTAATTATGAATGAACACAACACTCTAACTCACCATCTTTAGATAATAAAGTACTCAACCTCTACTGTCTTTAACTATGAATGAACACAACACTCTAACTTACCATCTTTAGATAATAAAGTACTCAAACTCTACTGTCTTTAACTATGAATGAACACAACACTCTAACTTACCATCTTTAGATAATAAAGTACTCAAACTCTACTGTCTTTAACTATGAATGAACACAACACTCTAACTTACCATCTTTAGATAATAAAGTACTCAACCTCTACTGTCTTTAACTATGAATAAACACAACACTCTAACTTACCATCTTTAGATAATAAAGTACTCAACCTCTACTGTCTTTAACTATGAATGAACACAACACTCTAACTTAACATCTTTAGATAATAAAGTACTCAACCTCTACTGTCTTTAACTATGAGTGAACACAACACTCTAACTTAACATCTTTAGATAATAAAGTACTCAACCTCTACTGTCTTTAACTATGAATGAACACAACACTCTAACTTACCATCTTTAGATAATAAAGTACTCAACCTCTACTGTCTTTAACTATGAATGAACACAACACTCTAACTTACCATCTTTAGATAATAAAGTACTCAGCCTCTACTGTCTTTAACTATGAATGAACACAACACTCTAACTTACCATCTTTAGATAATAAAGTACTCAACCTCTACTGTCTTTAACTATGAATGAACACAACACTCTAACTTACCATCTTTAGATAATAAAGTACTCAGCCTCTACTGTCTTTAACTATGAATGAACACAACACTCTTAACTTACCATCTTTAGATAATAAAGTACTCAACCTCTACTGTCTTTAACTATGAATGAACACAACACACGAACTCACCATCTTTAGATAATAAAGTACTCAACCTCTACTGTCTTTAACTATGAATGAACACAACACTCTAACTTACCATCTTTAGATAATAAAGTACTCAAACTCTACCATCTTTAACAATGAATGAACACAACACTCTAACTCACCATCTTTAGATAATAAAGTACTCAACCTCTACTGTCTTTAACTATGAATGAACACAACACTCTAACTTACCATCTTTAGATAATAAAGTACTCAAACTCTACTGTCTTTAACTATGAATGAACACAACACTCTAACTTACCATCTTTAGATAATAAAGTACTCAACCTCTACTGTCTTTAACTATGAATGAACACAACACTCTAACTTACCATCTTTAGATAATAAAGTACTCAACCTCTACTGTCTTTAACTATGAATGAACACAACACTCTAACTTACCATCTTTAGATAATAAAGTACTCAAACTCTACTGTCTTTCACTATGAATGAACACAACACTATAACTTACCATCTTTAGATAATAAAGTACTCAACCTCTACTGTCTTTAACTATGAATGAACACAACACACAAACTCACCATCTTTAGATAATAAAGTACTCAACCTCTACTGTCTTTAACTATGAATGAACACAACACTCTAACTTACCATCTTTAGATAATAAAGTACTCAAACTCTACCATCTTTAACTATGAATGAACACAACACTCTAACTTACCATCTTTAGATAATAAAGTACTCAAACTCTACTGTCTTTCACTATGAATGAACACAACACTATAACTTACCATCTTTAGATAATAAAGTACTCAACCTCTACTGTCTTTAACTTTGAATGAACACAACACCCTAACTTACCATCTTTAGATAATACTCAACCTCTACTGTCTTTAACTATGAATGAACACAACACTATAACTTACCATCTTTAGATAATAAAGTACTCAACCTCTACTGTCTTTAACTTTGAATGAACACAACACTCTAACTTACCATCTTTAGATAATAAAGTACTCAACCTCTACTGTCTTTAACTATGAATGAACACAACACAACAACAGAAAAGAGCCCATAAAAAGTGATTGGTTACCAACCATCCTAAGACTGTCCATTAGCTGACAAAATGGTCAATCCAAGGTAATAAAAAAAGTCAACCAACGAACTCGATTCTTGTACCGGATCTCCTCTCTGGTAAACAAGAATACCCTGAAGACTCTGGCAGGAGCACTCATTCAAGGGTACTACGACTATGCGTGCACCTCATGGTACCAAAGCACCTCAAAGGCACTAAAAACAAGATTACAAACATCACAAAACAAACTGGTCAGACTTCTACTTGACCTTACCCCTAGAACCCACCTTACCCCTGCCCACTTTGACAACTTAGGATGGCTTAGAGTAGACGACAGAGTACAGCAACTTGCAATGGGCCTGGTCTACAAGATACACTATACGACTAAGGTACCCATGTACATGTCAAAATACTTCCCAAATGTCAGTGAATACCACGATCACAACACCAGAGGGAGCTCCACAAATCATGTTAAACCCAGATTCGGCTCAAACAAGGGACTAAACACGTTTCGCAATTATGCCACATCAATGTGGAACGCCCTACCCAAAGCTGTAAAGGAATGTGAATCCCTACCCACCTTCAAAACCACTCTCAAAGAGCACCTACGGGAGGCTGCAATTCAAAACTGGCCACCGTAAATGTCCAAACCCCCCACCCCCTCCTAATAGACAGTCTCCTCCCCACCGCATGTATATATTCTCTCCCCACCGTATGTATATTTCTCTCCCCACTGTATGTATATTTCTCTCCCACCCACCCACCCCCTCCTAATAGACAGTCTCCTCCCCACCGCATGTATATATTCTATCCCCACCGTATGTATATTTCTCCCCCCCCCCCCCTCCTAATGTACAGTCTCCTCCCCATCATATGTATATACTCTGTCAGGATCTATGGGTAACAGTACTGTATATTTGCATATTGTATATGTCACAAATGTAACAGTACTAAATACCTGTATGTCATGTATGTCCCTATGCCATAAATGTCACTATGAATTGAAAATGGGGGACCCTGATGTAAACAAGACAAACTTTCTCTGGTCTGCATCCCTTTAACAATTGTGTGTATTGAGCCGTACTGTATTGTACCCATTCTGCAATCTGTTAAATAAAGTTTTCATTCATTCATTCATTCAGCTATTAATCATTGACTATTAGTTATTGACCATTAATTATTGACCAGTAATTATTATTGACTATTGCTGTAGTTATTGACCATTAGTTAGTATTATTCTTGGCTGGTAGCTGTGTTTATCTCTGTGATACAAGTGGTTTGTTTGGTTTTCATGCTCCTGTTTAAATGCTGGCTAGCAGAGCATTGAGCTCTAGTACATGTAAGGACCCCCAGTCCATAATAAGCACATTACCGTCTCTGGCCAACAGGTGGTGATGTCAACCCCTTCTAAATACCACCAGTCCACTGGTTGAACAGGGCTCCCAGTAATGCACCAGATACGAGAGAGAGAGAGAGAGAGAGAGAGAGAGAGAGAGAGAGAGAGAGAGAGAGAGAGAGAGAGAGATAGAGAGAGAGAGACAGACCTACTCATCATAACATGTCCTGCTAACTGTATGAGATAGGGCCACTTTGTGTGTGTGTGTGAGAGAGAGAGAGAGCGAGAGAGAGAGAGAGAGAGATCTGCTTGTTTCTCATTATCTTAAGTTAAACGTATCAAATAAAGTTCTGACAAAAAGCCCTTCAAAAGGCGCAGGGACCATACGTGGCACGATGGCGCTCCCTTTCTTGCTCATGTCGCGCCCGGAAGTTTTGCGGGGGACATTTTGCGAGGGACGTTTCGTAGCACACAGGTCGTGTGGGTGCAATGGTCGCCTGCTTCAGTGGAAGACGTTAATTTACAACAGAAGAACCGCTGGGGAAAATGTCAGCCATGAATGTTATTACAGTTCATTATTATTAATATTGTTTATTAATATTAGTTTATTTATTTATTAATATCTAGAGACATAAGGTGAATACATGTAGGTTAGCTAGCAGCTTGTTGTCTAGAGACATAAGGTGAATACATGTAGGTTAGCTAGCAGCTTGTTGTCTAGAGACATAAGGTGAATACATGTAGGTTAGCTAGCAGCTTGTTGTCTAGAGACATAAGGTGAATACATGTAGGTTAGCTAGCAGCTTGTTGTCTAGAGACATAAGGTGAATACATGTAGGTTAGCTAGCAGCTTGTTGTTTAGAGACATAAGGTGAATACATGTGGGTTAGCTAGCAGCTTGTTGTCTAGAGACATAAGGTGAATACATGTAGGTTAGCTAGCAGCTTGTTGTTGTCTAGAGACATAAGGTGAATACATGTAGGTTAGCTAGCAGCTTGTTGTTCTCTAGAGACATAAGGTGAATACATGTAGGTTAGCTAGCAGCTTGTTGTCTAGAAACATAAGGTGAATACATGTAGGTTAGCTAGCAGCTTGTTGTCTAGAGACATATGGTGAATACATGTAGGTTAGCTAGCAGCTTGTTGTCTAGAGACATACGGTGAATACATGTAGGTTAGCTAGCAGCTTGTTGTCTAGAGACATAAGGTGAATACATGTAGGTTAGCTAGCAGCTTGTTGTCTAGAGACATACAGTGAATACATGTAGGTTAGCTAGCAGCTTGTTGTCTAGAGACATAAGGTGAATACATGTAGGTTAGCTAGCAGCTTGTTGTCTAGAAACATAAGGTGAATACATGTAGGTTAGCTAGCAGCTTGTTGTCTAGAGACATACGGTGAATACATGTAGGTTAGCTAGCAGCTTGTTGTCTAGAGACATACGGTGAATACATGTAGGTTAGCTAGCAGCTTGTTGTCTAGAGACATACGGTGAATACATGTAGGTTAGCTAGCAGCTTGTTGTCTAGAGACATACGGTGAATACATGTAGGTTAGCTAGCAGCTTGTTGTCTAGAGACATACGGTGAATACATGTAGGTTAGCTAGCAGCTTGTTGTCTGAATGAATGAATGAAAACTTTATTTAACAGATTGCAGAATGGGTACAATACAGTACGGCTCAATACATACAATTGTTAAGGGGATGCAGACCTGAGAAAGACGTTTGTCTTGTTTCCATCAGGGTCCCCCATTTTCAATTCATATAGACATATATGACATACATGACATACAGATAGTCAGTACTGCTACATCTATACATTTATGACATACCAGATTTGCAAATACAGTACTGTTTGTGATACAGAAGGAGTCAAGAAAAGGGAGTATATACATTTGACGTAGAAACTGTACATTGGAGGAGGTTGGGTGGGGGGGGTTGGGTACATTGGGATATTGACAACCATACTGGGTAATTTACATTGGAGGTGGTTGGGGGGGGGGGGGGGGGGGGGCGGGGGGCACACTGTATAAACAAGTAACACTGTACATTGAGGGGGGGGGGGGGAGGAGACACTGTACAAACAAACACAATTGTACATTGAACTATTGACAAAACCATACTAGGTAAATGACTGTACATTGGAGGGGGTTGGGTTAGGATATTTACAGGGGCCAGTGTTGAATTGCAGTCTCCCGTAGGTGTCCCTTTAGAGAGGTTTTGAAAGTGGGTAGTGATCCACATTCCTTTACAGCTTTGGGTAGGGCGTTCCACATTGATGTGGCATAATTGCGAAACGTGTTTAGTCCCTTATTTGAGCCGAATCTGGGTTTAACATGATTTGTGGAGCTCCCTCTGGTGTTGTGATCGTGGTATTCACTGACCTTTGGAAGTATTTTGACATGTACATGGGTACCTTGGTCGTGTAGTGTATCTTGTAGACCAGGCCCATTGCAAGTTGTTGTACTCTGTCGTCTACTCTAAGCCATCCTAGGTTGTCAAAGTGGGCAGGGGTGAGGTGGGTTCTAGGAGTAAGGTCAAGCAGTAGTCTGACCAGTTTGTTTTGAGATGTTTGTAATTTTGTTTTTAGCGCCTTTGAGGTGCTTTGGTACCATGAGGTGCAAGCATAGTCGTAGTACCCCTGAATGAGTGCTCCTGCCAGAGTCTTCAGGGTGTTCTTGTTTACCAGAGAGGAGATCCGGTACAAGAATCGAGTTCGTTGGTTGACTTTTTTTATTACATTGGATGCCATTTTGTCTAGAGACATACGGTGAATACATGTAGGTTAGCTAGCAGCTTGTTGTCTAGAGACATAAGGTGAATACATGTAGGTTAGCTAGCAGCTTGTTGTCTAGAGACATAAGGTGAATACATGTAGGTTAGCTAGCAGCTTGTTGTCTAGAGACATACGGTGAATACATGTAGGTTAGCTAGCAGCTTGTTGTTTAGAGACATAAGGTGAATACATGTAGGTTAGCTAGCAGCTTGTTGTCTAGAAACATAAGGTGAATACATGTAGGTTAGCTAGCAGCTTGTTGTCTAGAGACATAAGGTGAATACATGTAGGTTAGCTAGCAGCTTGTTGTCTAGAGACATAAGGTGAATACATGTAGGTTAGCTAGCAGCTTGTTGTCTAGAGACATACGGTGAATACATGTAGGTTAGCTAGCAGCTTGTTGTCTAGACACATAAGGTGAATACATGTAGGTTAACTAGCAGCTTGTTGTTCTCTAGAGACATAAGGTGAATACATGTAGGTTAGCTAGCAGCTTGTTGTCTAGAAACATAAGGTGAATACATGTAGGTTAGCTAGCAGCTTGTTGTCTAGAGACATACGGTGAATACATGTAGGTTAGCTAGCTTGCTAGCAGAGTTATCTCTCTCTCTCTCACACACACACACACACACACACACACACACACACACACACACACACACACACACACACACACACACACACACACACACACACACACACACACACACACACACACACACAGTAAAATAATACCACAGGACTAAGGAGAAGAGAGAGAGAGAGAGAGAGAGAGAGAGAGAGAGAGAGGAGGAGGGGGAGAGTTAAAAGTTATAACCTGAGACCTGGATTATGTTTTTGTTTGAAGTTTGCCTGCCACAACACACACACACACACACACACACACACACACACACACACCACACACACACACACACAACACACACACACACACACACACACATTAAACACAGTTAAAGGGTAAAGGAGACCACCACAGTGGTTTTACAAGCAAGGTCACACACACACACACACACACACACACACACACACACACACACACACACACGCACGCACGCGCACGCACGCACGCACGCATACACACACACACACACACACACAGCTGGCCAGAGACCTAGTAGTTTAACAGGTCAGATCCTGAACTTTATATTAATTTGTTTTTTAATTAGATTGCCAACTGATGGTTATTGATTACTCACTACTCACAAGCATCAATGTTCTCATCACAACTTTTGGTTGGATTTCCTATGAATTGGTGCAAAACCTGCATCTAGGTGCTATAGGTAACATCTAATCCTGCTCCTATAACCAGATCCATGAGTTTAACCCTTTCACTGCCACACGACAGAAGGTTAACCCTTTACTATCACACAACCGACGGCGATGCTCCATCTGCGGAGCTAATGATGCTAATGATGGAGCATCGCCGTCGGTTGTGTGATAGTAAAGGGCTAACCTTCTGTATTGTCACAGTGAAAGGGTTAACCGGCTGTCGTGTGGCAGTGAAAGGGTTAATGTGTGTGTGTGTGTGTAATTAATTACAGGATTTGTAATTAATTAATCTAATTAATCGCATTTTAATCACATAACCATTTTAGGCCTGATATTCTATATTCTATAATCATATTTCAAATGGCATGTGTCCGGATGGCAGAATTCAGTACTATAGCTACAAAACCTTCTGTTTAATCATCTTCCATTTATTCATTTGCTTAGATTTTTCAGGTCTGGTCAATTTGAGCATGGTGATATTCACAGTCTAAGATAAAAAAGTTTTTTATTGATATTCTCATTTGGTTCATTACAATTGACTCAAGCCTAGTAACCATAAACATAACCTTATCCATAAACTTTTTCTTTTAAACTTCATTTTTTAGCGTTTATCGCTTTTTCTGGTCAAGCATGACCGACAGAAACAGGTTGAATGGGATATAGATCAGGGGAAGACACTCTGAGAAAATACGGCGAGTCCGGGAGTCGAACTCGTGTACCCCAGATCCGTGACGAGCACGGTTGTCCCCGACGCCGAAATAGCGCCGAGATACGCGGTGAGCTACGGGAGCTCGCCCCCTTATCCATAAACTTAACCATAACCCTAACCATAACCATGAGAGAGAGAGAGTGTGTGTGTGAGAGAGAGAGTGTGTGTTGTGTGTGGTAATTGATTTCTACACACATTACTACTGTTGTCATGTGAACTGCAACTTGTTCCTGTTTGCGGACGACTCAGCCCTGCTGGTCTCTGACAAGAACAAGTTGCAGGTTGAAAAAACCCTCAGCTCGGAACTCGGCAAAATCTGCACCTGGCTCGCTGATAACAAACTATCATTACACCTGGGCAAAACAGAGTCCATTCTCTTCGGTTCAAATAACAAACTCAGCAAGACCGACGGCTTCTCGGTTACAGTGGGTGACAATATTGTCACAAGGAAAGATGAAATTACCTACCTGGGTTCCATCCTAGAGGCAAATCTTTCCTGTGACAAAATGGCATCCAATGTAATAAAAAAAGTCAACCAACGAACTAGATTCTTGTACCGGATCTCCTCTCTGGTAAACAAGAATACCCTGAAGACTCTGGCAGGAGCACTCATTCAAGGGTACTACGACTATGCTTGCACCTCATGGTACCAAAGCACCTCAAAGGCGCTAAAAACAAGATTACAAACATCACAAAACAAACTAGTCAGACTACTACTTGACCTTACCCCCAGAACCCACCTCAGCACTCTCTCCCACCTTGACCGTCAGAAGGGGGGCTATGTGAGACTGTTGTTCATTGACTACAGCTCAGCGTTCAACACCATAGTCCCCACCAGACTGGTGGACAAGCTGATCGAGCTAGGTCTGAGCTCCGCCCTGAGCGCCTGGGTACTGGACTTTCTGAGTGAAAGACCCCAGGCGGTCAGGGTGGGGGGTCAGACCTCCAACACCATCACCCTGAGCATCGGGTCCCCCCAGGGCTGTGTTCTAAGCCCCCTGCTGTACTCATTCTACACACACGATTGTGTGGCCAAGTTCAGCTCCAACTCCATAGTGAAGTTCGCAGACGACACGGTGGTGGTGGGGCTGATCTCGGACAACGACGAGAAGGCCTACCGGGAGGAGGTTGAGGTACTGGAACGTTGGTGCCAGGACAACAGCCTGCTCCTGAACATTGGTAAAACCAAGGAGCTGATCGTGGATTATAGGAGAGGACAGCAGGAGACACACACACCACTGATGATTAATGGGGCTACCGTGGACAGGGTGAGCAGCTTCAAGTACCTGGGGGTCCACATCTCAGAGGATCTGACATGGTCAACACACATAGACACAGTAGTAAAGAAAGCGAAGCAGCGCCTCTACCACCTGAGACAGTTAAGGAAGTTCAGAGTATCGGGGAAGATACTCCAGTCCTTCTACTCAGGAGCTGTAGAGAGCATCTTGACCGGAAACATCACTGCCTGGTATGGAAACAGCAGGGCACAGGACAAGAAGGCCCTACAGAGAGTGGTGCGCTCAGCCGAGCGTACCACGGGTATTGCGCTACCTACCCTGCAGGTTCTATACAATAAGAGGTGCAAATCCAGAGCCTGCAGAATAATGAAAGACCCCCACCACCCCAATAACAGCCTGTTCCAGCTGCTGAGGTCAGGCAGAAGCCTGCAAACCCCAGCTACTAGGACGGAGAGGCTTAGGCTCAGCTTCTTCCCCCAGGCCATCAGAGCCTTGACCAATGAACATTGAGAGCCACAGAAACTGAACTATCCACACACAAGCACACACAAGCACACACACGACACGCACGCTGAGCACGCTCACACACTAGCAGCCACTTTAACACTCATGCCGCACACACGCACACTTATGGCCAAGAGGAAAGGCCACGTTAAATTAGTATAACAACAGGAACAGTGTATTGCACTACTAAAGCTACCTAGCATGTCCTATATGCTCTGTAAATACTATGTACAGATACCGAGATGTCACACCATGTTACCTGTTTATTGCACTGTTGTTTTTATTGGATTCTATTATATGTTGTACCACTGTATTTTTATTGGATTCTATTATATGTTGTACCACTGTATTGCACATCGTCGCGGGCAAGACCAGCCGCATTTCATTGTATACCTGTATGCCGTGACAATTAAAACTCTTGACTCTTGACTTGACTTGACCTCACCCCTGCCCACTTTGACAACCTAGGATGGTTTAGAGTAGACGACAGAGTACAGCAACTTGCAATGGGCCTGGTCTACAAGATACACTACACGACCAAGGTACCCATGTACATGTCAAAATACTTCCCAAAGGTCAGTGAATACCACGATCACAACACCAGAGGGAGCTCCACAAATCATGTTAAACCCAGATTCGGCTCAAACAAGGGACTAAACACGTTTCGCAATTATGCCACATCAATGTGGAATGCCCTACCCAAAGCTGTAAAGGAATGTGAATCCCTACCCACATTCAAAACCACTCTTAAAGAGCACCTACGGGAGGCTGCAATTCGAAACTGGCCACCTTAAATGCCCAAACCCCCCCACCACCTCCTAATAGACAGTCTCCTCCCCACCGCATGTATATATTCCCTCCCCACCGTATGTATATTTCTCTCCCACCCACCCCCTCTTAATGTACAGTCCCCTCCCCATCATATGTATATACTCTGTCAGGATCTAGGGGTAACAGTGCTGTATATTTGAATACCGTTTATGTCACAAATGTATCAGTACTAAATACCTATATATCCCTATGCCATAAATGGGGGTATGTTGTGTATGTCATAAATGTCACTATGAATTGAAAATGGGGGACCCTGATGTAAACAAGACGAAAGTCTTTCTCTGGTCTGCATCCCCTTAACAATTGTGTGTATTGAGCCGTACTGTATTGTACCCATTCTGCAATCTGTTAAATAAAGTTTTCATTCATTCATTCATTCATTCATTCATTCATTCATTCATTCATTCATTCATTCATTCATTCATTCATTCATTCATTCATCCATTCATTCATCCATTCATTCATTCACCCAGCAAACTCGAACTCCATTTTCGTGTTACAAGACGAAACATCCGGCGTGTGTCATTTGACGAGCCGTTCGGACGAGTGACCACGTCCAGTTGTAAATGGTCCTGAACTGACCGGTCACCGCTGATGGCGAAAATGATTGACCACCGTTGTAGCCAAGGAGCGTCTGCTCCGGAAGCGATCCCAGACGAGCGGATGACAGTGGGGGAAGGTGACACAAGAAGACGAAGAAGTCCATTGTTTTGACGAGAGCCTCTGAATGCATGGGAGTGGACGGCCATTTTGGATAATCACGTTGAATCTTTACCGGTACACACACTACAGAAACCTTTGTTAAACACTAATTTTCTGTGGGATTTTTATAAACTTTGGACTTGTTCTACATAAGACTTCAGGCTATGGCACCATTATGTTTTCCAGCTCCTACCTCTTAGCTGGAACTTAAAAACAGGCATCTGGCAACCACTAAACAGAAATGTGAGTACACACAACTTTTACTTCAGTGTGTTCAGACCTCTGTCACTCTATTTCATTAACACTCAAAGTGATTATCTTTATTACTTTAGCATCTTCAGAATGTTACCTTTCAAAAGAGACCAGACTCATGCATGTGCTATAAGTATAAAGTATAATAAATCGTTGTGTCGTGTCGTGACATGTTATGTTATGTTAAAACACCTACGGGAGACTGCAATTCGAAACTGGCCCCTACAAATGTCCTAACCCAGTTGTACAGTAAATGATCAAGTATGGCTTTGTCAGTATTCCAATGTACAGTGTACAGTGCGTTATGTTGCGTTATGTTGCGTTATGTTGCGCTATGTTGCGTTATGTTGCGTTATGTTGCGTTATGTTGCGTTATGTTGCGTTGTGTTGTGTTATGTTGCGTTATGTTGCGTTGTGTTATGTTATGTTGTGTTATGTTATGTTGTGTTATGTTGCGCTATGTTGCGTTATGTTTCGCTATGTTGCGCTATGTTGCGCTATGTTGCGTTATGTTGCGCTATGTTGCGCTATGTTGCGTTATGTTGCGTTGCGTTGCGTTGCGTTATGTTATGTTATGTTGTGTTGCGTTGCGTTGCGTTATGTTATGTTATGTTATGTTGCGTTGCGTTGCGTTATGTTATGTTATGTTATGTTGCGTTGCGTTGCGTTATGTTATGTTATGTTATGTTATGTTGCGTTGCGTTGCGTTATGTTATGTTAGTTATTGCTTTGTATGTTATGTGTTATGTTATGTTATGTTATGTTATGTTATGTTATGTTATGTTAGTTATGTTGCGTTGCGTTGCGTTGCGTTGCGTTGCGTTGCGTTGCGTTGCGTTGCGTTGCGTTGTGTTGTGTTGCGTTGCGTTGCGTTGTGTTGTGTTGTGGTTATGGTTATGCTTATGTTATGGTTATGGTTATGGTTGAGGATCAGGGACATCCAGGGCTACAGGTAACTCACCAATTCGTCAGAAATCCAATGAAAAGCGGTCTCTCATCAGAACAGGCCAGTGGTGCAGTTG
>NW_028174876.1:229070-249070 GCF_963971535.1 Notolepis coatsorum
AGACAGGAGAGACAGGAGAGAGAGAGACAGAGAGACAGACAGGAGCTGGAAGAACACACACACTCACTCTCACACACTCACTCACTCTCACACACACACACACACACACACACACACACACACACACACACACACAGGTGGTCATAATAAATAAAGCATGTTTGTGAAATATGTAAGCCATGAGAGCACCATTGTATTTGTCGTTTCCTTGGAAACACATCCAGCCTGTTGTAATTCACTCACAGACACACAATATGCAGGCAGGCAAGTGCACACGCACACACACACACACACACACAGGCTACACACACACACACACACACACACACACAGCTACACACACACACAGATACACGCACACACACACAGACACTCACACAGCTACACACATACAGCTACACACACACACATGTCTGTACTAAAAGAGGACTTACGATGAACTACATTAAATCCCTAAACCCTAATCACTATGAGCCATAACTCTTACCATGACTTAAACCAACTTCCTGTCTCTAACAGCAGCCATTTTGACTTGTCATAGATGGGTAAACAAAGGTGTGTAACCATTGATATAGAATTAAAAGTCTAATGTTTACAGACTCATGACTATTCTATACTGTATATATGGTTACAGATTAATGAATATTATATATATATGGTTACAAAATAATGAATGTTCTATATCTATGTTTACCCATCTATGACGAGTTAAAATGGCTGCTGTGAACAGGGCCTAGGAGACTAAACATCCAAAAACAGATCACTTCTTATGTCCAGAATTCCAATGTGCAGGTAAGGTATAGTATAGATATATAGTAGCAGTTATAGTATAGTATAGTATAGTATAGTATAGTATAGTATAGTATAGTATAGTATAGTATAGATCAGTGTTTCTCAACTGGTGGGTCGCGACCCTAATAATTTTCTTTTTGCACTACCTATCTTTGTGAAAGTGGCTTCTCAGCTCTGGTCCAGCTGAAGACAGAGCAGAGGAACAGATTGGACATTGAGCATGACCTCAGAGTTGCTTTGTCTACCATCACCCCAGACTTTGAGACTCTTGTCAGGAGCAAACAACATCCACAGTTAGTTCCCTGGGATGTTAAGCTAAGAAGTCTGCTAAGAAGCATAATTATATTATTTATTATTATTATTATTATTATTTAATTTCATTGGGTTTTTAGCCCATAGTTGCACTTTTGTTGCACTTTTTTGTGTTTATTTCATGTTTTTAACAGTGCATGAAAGATTGTGTATTACTGCAAAAAAAATATATATATATATATATATATTATAAATCATAGTGGTTCAAAGATTTGGGTCGCGACTTAATGACTAAGGGAAATGTTGGGTCCCGAGGCTCGAGTCTAGACCAGTTGAGAACCACTGGTTTAGATCAGTGGTTCCCAAAGTCGGGGTCGCGACCCAAAGGTGGGCCGCGAGCAGCCACGGGAGGGCCGCGAGATGATTTATATAAAAAAAATAAAATAATAATAATAATAATAATTTTTATTTTATTTATTTTTTATGCCACTGAACTTAGAAGCAGGCCAGGACAGTGTTTCTAGTTGTATTCTAAAATTCTATTCTATTGTATTCTAAAATGTGACTATATGGTTAACTTAATAAATAAACAAAAACGAAAAATCTACTTATTTCAACGAACATTTCAAACTAAATAACAGATTATGCACATAAAACGCTGAAAACAACCGAAGCAACAATAGTATTTTAATGAGGCTATTATTATTATCATTATTATTTTGCAACAAGTTAGCCCTCTCATAAATAGCACATATAAATGAATAACTAACTTGAACTAACTTAATAGGATTGAAGTGATATTTGGCTTAAAAAATCGGTCGCCTGGCAAAAAAAAAATAATAAAAAAAAAAAAGCCTGACGATGTGCATTGGGGGCCGCGGCTCTCTGACGCCTTATTTTCTGGGTCCCGGCCTGAAAAGTTTGGGAACCACTGGTTTAGATAGTAGCAGGTATAGTACTGTGGTGGTGGTTTACACATTCAGACACATTCAGACACATTCAGACACATTCAGACACATTCAGACACATTCAGACACATTCAGACACATTCACTCACATTCAGACACATTCAGACACATTGAGACACATTCAGACACATTCAGACACATTCAGACACATTCAGACACATTCACTCACACATTCAGACACATTCAGACACATTCAGACACATTCACTCACATTCAGACACATTCAGACACATTCAGACACATTCAGACACATTCAGACACATTCACTCACATTCAGACACATTCAGACACACATTCAGACACATTCAGACACACATTCAGACACATTCAGACACATTCAGACACATTCAGACACACATTCAGACACATTCAGACACATTCAGACACATTCAGACACATTCAGACACATTCACTCACACATTCAGACACATTCAGACACATTCACTCACACATTCAGACACATTCAGACACATTCAGACACATTCAGACACACATTCAGACACATTCAGACACATTCAGACACATTCAGACACATTCAGACACATTCAGACACATTCACTCACACATTCAGACACATTCAGACACACATTCACTCACACATTCAGACACATTCAGACACATTCAGACACATTCAGACACATTCAGACACATTAACTCACACATTCAGACACATTCAGACACATTCAGACACATTCAGACACATTCAGACACATTCAGACACATTCAGACACATTCAGACACATTCACTCACACATTCAGACACATTCAGACACACATTCACTCACACATTCAGACACATTCAGACACATTCAGACACATTCAGACACATTCAGACACATTAACTCACACATTCAGACACATTCAGACACATTCAGACACATTCAGACACATTCAGACACATTCAGACACATTCACTCACACATTCAGACACATTCAGACACACATTCAGACACATTCAGACACATTCAGACACATTCACTCATGCGACCATGCGAGGCGCTAACCTGCTCATCTGGTTGTTGTCTTGCTCATGGACACTTCGACATGCTGCCCGGGAGGAGCGGGAATCCAACCGGGAACCTCCGGATTACGAGATGACTGCTCTACCTCCACAGCCACATACTGTATATATATATACATACATATGTATACACTATATATATATATATACATACTCACAATGAAACGACTCTAAAACTGTAGTTCATCAAACGTCACAATGAAATATTCTCTCACTGCAGCAGCGCAGCATCAAACTAAAACTACTTTGAACAAACAGCTAATCTACATCAAACTCCCAGACAGCAACCTGTGTTTAAACAGTTCATCTACATCGGCGGTTCTCAAACTACGGGTTGCGACCCAGAGTGGGGTCGTGGCGGGTAGGTAACAGTGGGGTCGGGTCATGCATTGGCAAAAAAAAATATTATAAAAAATCTATAATAAAATAAAATTGTAGTGTTCTGGCAACATATTTTGGCTAAATATGCCTCGCTTTTATAAACGTGTATTGATAACATAGTGCTGTAATTAAATGTTCTAATAAATATGCACGATCAAGTTCAACAATGTGTGCTTTTATTTTGATATTCCTTAATTCCACGTTGAAATTACGCGATACATTAAAGTGTGGGGTCGCCAAAAAGAATCCTAAATAAAATGGGGTGGTGGTATAAAGACGTTTGAGAACCCCTGCTCTACATCATGTGGTGTCAGAGGGGCTGAATGAATGAATGAATGAAAACTTTATTAACAGATTGCAGAATGGGTACAGTGCAGTACAGCTCAATACATACAATTGTTAAGGGGATGCAGACCAGAGAAAGACTTTCGTCTTGTTTCCACCAGGGTCCCCCATTTCCAATTCATCGTAACATATATGACATACATGACATACAGATAGACAGTACTGCTACATCTATACATTTATGACATACCAGATTTGCAATTACAGTACTGTATTTGTGATACAAAAAGAGTCCAGAAAGAAAAGAGTATATACATTAGGCGTAGAAACTGTACATTGGATTGGGTAGGTGGGGGTGGGACTGTACATTGGAGGTGGTTGGGGGGGGGGGGGTAGGAGTGGCTGAACAGCTATATTAGTAACAGGCAGCCATTAGTTCTGATGGGTCAGCACAACTCACGATGCTTAAACACTACCTGTGGTGTTCCACAGGGGGGCAGTATTGGGACCCAAAACTGTTAATTTTATACATAAATGATTATGTAAAGTATCTGACATACTGAAACTTGTTGTCTTTGCGGATGACACAAACATTTTGTGTTCGGGGGATGACCTTCAGCAGCTTTTAGAAGTGGCAAACAAAGAAATGGACAAATTAAAAGGTTGGTTCAACACAAATAAGTTATCACTCAATTTGAAAGAAAAAAAACAACGTCATGATATTTGGAAATTGTAAAATAAACACTGATCCTCAACTGAAAATTGATAATGTAAAAATTGAGAGAGTAGACAAACAAGTTTCTAGGGGTCTTAATAGACCACAAACTCTGCTGGAAACCCCATATAAAATATTTGTGTTCAAAGTTAGCGAGAAGTATTGGTATACTGGGCAAGACTAGATATATCCTGAATCAGAAAACTCTATATACATTATATTGCACACTCATTGTACCATATCTATCATATTGTGTTGAAACCTGGTGAAATACTTATAAAAGCAACTTACAAAATATATGCACACTGCAAAAAAGAGACATATGGATAGTACATCATGGTAGATATTTAGATCACACAAATAGTCTGTTTGTAAGGAGTCAAACATAAAAATTCATGGACTTAATCAAATTCAAATCTGCACAAATTATGTTTCTGGCAATAAAAAACAAATGACCAAGCAACATTCAAAAGATTTTCACGGCTAGAGAGAGTGTTTATAATTTTAGAGGGACATTGGCTTTAAAGCAACCTACGGTACGTACAACTCTTAAAAGTATGTGCATTGCAGTTTGTGGGGTATCACTCTGGAATGGTCTGGATGCGAGTATAAAATTAAGCTAAAATATCAATAAATGTAAAGGTAGCTATAAACAAGCACTTATGGACACATATAAGAGAGAGGAGCTTGAGCAGTAATGTGACTGCCGATTATTTTTTCTCATTTGGATATTTGGATACATAAAAAAACTGTACTTTTCTTTTTATTATTATTATTTGTTATATTATTTTAATTTTTATTAAATTATAATTTGTAAGGAAGGGGCAGGGCTTGATAAGTTGTTTTACTTCCCCCTGTTCCTTCTCGGACACTTTTAGTTTTTTTAAACTTGTTTTATGTTTCTATGTTCGAGACAAATAAAAATCAAATCAAATCAAATCAAATCATTGAACTCCCCAACACGTCAATTATAAAAAAGATATATATAAAGATATCTTAATTATAGTATTCTCATGGCGTGTTTTGTCATACAACACGGTTCAATGACAGATAATTGAATGATAATCACCTGCTGTTTGAGACCAAGCCTGCGTTCAAACACTATGATTATCACTCACCGCTCACACCAAAGTAAAGGCTCGCCTTCCACATGTGAAACTATATAGAGCAACGTCGACATCTAGTGGGGAGAAAGTGATACTGCGGTGGCCAAACGTCATTACTGTATCTCACTGCTGTCACAGCAAAACAACTGTTCAGAAATCAAGGATACAAGCTCTCAAATCAGTACTAAAATAAAGCATTGTAAATAATTAGCCGGACATAATAACAACACCTCCATGGTGAAACGCCCAGACGTAGAAATGGTGTATAAAAACAACAACCCAGGCCCAGTATGTTGGAGCTAAAATGGCTGCCCCTGGAAGCAGCAATGGCCAAACCACCATGTTTAACCCTTTCACTAGCCGTCTGTACTAGTGTGGTAGTGAAAGGGTTAACCTTCTGTAGTGTGGTAGTGAAAGGTAAATGGCTTTACCCATTCACTCACACATTCACACACCGACGGCGTAGGCAACCATGCGAGGTGCCAACCTGCTCATCGGGAGCAATTAGGGGTCAAGTGTCTTGCTCAAGGACACATCGACACGGGTTAACCTTCTGTAGTGTGGTTGTGAAAGGGTTAATAACCCTTTGCCGTGTGGCAGTGAAAGGGTTAACCTTCTGTATTGTCGCAGTGAAAGGGTTAACCCGTCGGTAGTGTGGTAGTGAAAGGGTTAATAATGTCCCATTATGTGCAGTCCAGTGTCTAAAAGCAAGGCTATAAAAGTGTTCTATGCCTCGTCTCCATTAGCTATTTTTAGCCTGGCTGGGGCTAGAGGGTGTAGCTGGGGCTAGAGGGTGTAGCTGGGACTGGAGGGTGTAGCTGGGGCTAGAGGGTGTAGCTGGGGCTAGAGGGTGTAGCTGGGGCTAGAGGGTGTAGCTGGGACTGGAGGGTGTAGCTGGGGCTAGAGGGTGTAGCTGGGGCTAGAGGGTGTAGCTGGGGCGAGCCATTGGAGGGTGTAGCTGGGACTGGAGGGTGTAGCTGGGGCTGGAGGGTGTAGCTGGGGCTGGAGGGTGTAGCTGGGGCTGGAGGGTGTAGCTGGGGCTGGAGGGTGTAGCTGGGGCGAGCCATGGAGGGTGTAGCTGGGGCTAGAGGGTGTAGCTGGGGCTGGAGGGTGTAGCTGGGGCTGGAGGGTGTAGCTGGGGCTGGAGGGTGTAGCTGGGGCTGGAGGGTGTAGCTGGGGCTGGAGGGTGTAGCTGGGGCTAGCCATGGAGGGTGTAGCTGGGGCTAGAGGGTGTAGCTGGGGCTAGAGGGTGTAGCTGGGGCTGGAGGGTGTAGCTGGGGCTGGAGGGTGTAGCTGGGGCTGGAGGGTGTAGCTGGGGCTGGAGGGTGTAGCTGGGGCTAGCCATGGAGGGTGTAGCTGAATATGAATATGTCCACACTAGGGCTGACCCCTATTAGTCGAATAGGCAACTGGCGGCCCGCGGGCCGCATGCGGCCCTCTCCGACGCTCCATGCGGCCCCAGGCCAATATTTATTAAAAAAATAAAAAATAATATATATATATATATATTTCTTTTTGCATTCGACTTAGAGGTTGGCAGTCGACTACGGCTCCTTTCGATGGATTAGTTGCCCCTCCCTGAGCTAGATAATAACATATAAACTGAACTCTTCACACTGGTTTCGATCACAGACGTTTGGTTTGATGCGGCTTTTCTGTTGTTGTCCGACTTTTCTGCGAGCGAGGATTTTCGCTGTGATTGGACAAATTATATTTTGGGGGCGTGGTTTAGCGACAGGTCTATTCTCTGAGGTGGTCAATCGTATGCAGGCAGCCGCAACGCCGCAGAGCCGGCGAAACCACCTCCGTGACGTCAGCAACAAAATGGCGGCGCCCATGTTGATAAATGCTTCAAAAAAGGACATAACAAATAGTTTTTTCTTAGAAACTGCTTATTTTTTATAATATGATTTTTTTCTGTGGCTTATCTAAATACTAATTTGCTGCTATGACTATGTTTATATCGCTAGGAGTGACTCCTCCCCTGGACATCTACAACCAGGAGGCCCCTCCCACCCCGTGACTCCTCCCCTGGACATCTACAACCAGGAGGCCCCTCCCACCCCGTGACTCCTCCCCTGGACATCTACAACCAGGAGGCCCCTCCCACCCCGTGACGCGTTCAGATGGCGGGTTCTGACAGGGAGCTGGAGCAGTTCCGCTTGCAGTTGTGCTGTTCTCTCTGTCGGGATCTACTGAAGGTTCCGGTAACTATTCCCTGTGGACACAGCTACTGTATGGGCTGTATTACAGACTGCTGGGATCAAGAGGATCAGAAGGGGGTCTACACATCATGTCCCCAGTGCAGGGAGACCTTTACTCCGAGGCCTGTCGTGAATGCAAACGAATTGCTGGCTGAAGTTGTGTTTGTGATAAATAAAGATCAAAGAGGACCTGCGGCTGCAAGACCAGAGCGGCCCAAGACCAGAGCTGACTTCGTACAATATTACTCTCGGATCACACTGGACCCAAACACAACACACTGTCAACTGTCTGAGGGGAACAGAAAAGCAACATGGAACACGCTGGCGCTGCATCAAGAGCAGTCATATCCTGATCACCCAGGAAGATTTATTCGATGGCCTCAGGTTCTGGGTAGAGAGGGTCTGACTGGACGCTGTTACTGGGAGGTGGAGTGGAGTGGAGAGGTTCATGTAGCAGTCGCCTACGAAGACATTAGTAGAACAGGCCTGTGGAGAACTGTTCTAAAATCCAAATCCTGGGCTTTATCTTGCACACAAAGTGATTACTTCTTCGAATACAATAACGAGTACATAACAGTACCGGGCCCCCGGTCCTCCAGAATAGGAGTGTACCTGGATCACAGGGCAGGTACTCTGTCCTTCTACAGCGTCTCTGACACCATGACCCTCCTGCACAGAGTCAACACCACGTTCACTCAGCCTCTCTATCCTGGACTTGGGTTATATGACCCTGGGGAGGCTGAGTTCTGTGAGCTGATCAGTAGAGATCAGGAACATGCACAACTCCTCGACCAAGGGTTTTGATTTAAATGGATCTTTCTACTTTAACACAATGGCGCCCGACCACGGATATATACGTATCATATGCAGTTTGAGTTTTAACTGTAGCTTATGTATAACGGAAATGCCATTGGATATAACGTTAGTAGCTATTAGCCCTTTATCCAGCCTTCCAGGAAATAGACTAGACCAAATGCCGTATAACGCTTATATTCACGGCGCTATAAAATGAGAACGTATTGATGAAAAAAAAATTCTTTAAGCCATTTTGAAGGGACAATTTATGGTCTCAATTGACAATGAGAATGGACAGATAGCAATACTATAAAGTATATTTAGCTCTACAAACAGCCCCAAGTCTGTTTACATATGCTGGTCGTCTCTAGTGATATTAGACTCATCCCAGTGGCAGCCAATGTGTACAGTTTTCTTTTTTACAGTGTGTGTTTTACAACTACTTTGTGGTACGTTGGGTCTAACACACTGCTGGACGCTCTCTACCGTTCCCTCTCTACTGTTAGGGATTTCATATCCCTCGTGAATTCTTAATTGATTTGCCAGTGGGCCAGTCGGCCGAAAGACGAAGCGGAGACAGAGTATTTCTCAAACGGAGCTTTTATTCATTAGAGAAGAAGACAGACAGTCACCCCGCGCGGGCACATCACCAGTAGACAAAAGAGAGCCGGAGAACCGAATGTCCATATTACATGTCATTTTATACACTCTTGAGAAAAGGGGAGGGGGGTGTGTGTATGTCTTTGTGTGGTGTGTGCTTGTGTGTGTGTGTGTGTGTGTGTGTGTGTGTGTGTGTGTGTGCTGAAAGGAAGGGACATGATTTTGCATGTATAACTGCCAGAGAGAGAGAGTGAACTAGGATTTTGCATGTTCTGCTACATGATTTTGCATGTGTGTGAGGAGGGAGCCGGCCCTGTGTGTGGACGGGGGAGAGAGACACAGAGAGCAGTGTGGCACAGACATCAAATATTACCAGGAATCAATGAACAAATCTATCACTACCGTTCCCTCTCTACCGCTCCCTCTCTACCGCTCCCTCTCTACCGTTCCCTCTCTACCGCTCCCTCTCTACCGCTCCCTCTCTACCGTTCCCTCTCTACCGCTCCCTCTCTACCGCTCCCTCTCTACCGTTCCCTCTCTACCGCTCCCTCTCTACCGCTCCCTCTCTACCGTTCCCTCTCTACCGCTCCCTCTCTACCGTTCCCTCTCTACCGTTCCCTCTCTACCGCTCCCTCTCTACCGTTCCCTCTCTACCGTTCCCTCTCTACCGCTCCCTCTCTACCGTTCCCTCTCTACCGGTCCCTCTCTACCGCTCCCTCTCTACCGCTCCCTCTCTACCGTTCCCTCTCTACCGCTCCCTCTCTACCGTTCCCTCTCTACCGCTCCCTCTCTACCGCTCCCTCTCTACCGCTCCCTCTCTACCGTTCCCTCTCTACCGTTCCCTCTCTACCGTTCCCTCTCTACCGTTCCCTCTCTACCGCTCCCTCTCTACCGCTCCCTCTCTACCGTTCCCTCTCTACCGCTCCCTCTCTACCGCTCCCTCTCTACCGTTCCCTCTCTACCGTTCCCTCTCTACCGCTCCCTCTCTACCGTTCCCTCTCTACCGTTCCCTCTCTACCGTTCCCTCTCTACCGTTCCCTCTCTACCGCTCCCTCTCTACCGTTCCCTCTCTACCGCTCCCTCTCTACCGTTCCCTCTCTACCGTTCCCTCTCTACCGCTCCCTCTCTACCGTTCCCTCTCTACCGCTCCCTCTCTACCGCTCCCTCTCTACCGTTCCCTCTCTACCGCTCCCTCTCTACCGTTCCCTCCACAGCCCAGACTAGTGACCATACTGTGTGCCAGTGTTTCTCAAAGTGTGGGTCAGAACCCACACGTGGGTCTTGGGAAGATTAAAATGGGCCCCCGAATAATTTGATGATGCTATGATATTGTAAGAAAGGGGCAGAACTAGAGACACGCTGAGCTTCCTTCGGCCTCGTCTCCAACTCATCCTCATTTGCTTTTCTATGGATGAAGACGGACTCGTTTGTTTATGTTTAAATTTTTTTGTCTTTACTGTGATTTGCATGTTTGTTGTGTTTGAGATCAATAAAGATCAAATCAAATAACATTTTCTTTGTGGTATCATTTGAAGCCAGTGTTGAGTAGAACACTGTAGGCTAATGGTTTAGCCGTCTAAAACACGTCATTTCTGTCCTGCTAACCTGCACAAGAACATGTCCAATCAACATTACAATACATACAATACAATACAGTCCCTCTAACAATACATTAGAGAAATATAGAAATGGTTAATGCGGATAACCGAAGTTATGTTATATTGTGGTAGTGTTGTATTGTATTTACTGCTGTCAAGCGACTTAAGTTTTTTCTTTTTGTACTATAAGTAAAAGTATATTATATAATGTATTATACTAATTTATGTTATATCAAGATTGCAGTAGAGAGCAGGGGCATGCACAGCTCCTCGACCCAGGGGTTTGGGTAGTGGTAATTGGAATATAATGACTGTATACACAAAAGTTGCCTAGTTTTAAGTTAAAATATTATAAATCTACATGCCTTGAGGATGTCATTCTTTATATAGCCTGCCTATCAATTGTTTTTAAGCTCAATAAACTGACCGGAATTTCTCACATTTGTCCGGGAGATTGAAATCTTCCAGGACACGGAGACCGGCAACAATATTTTCTAACGGAAACCCTGTTACAAGATAACGAAAGAAAACTGTAATGACCCTGCAGCTGTTCCAATGTAAATGTGCACTTTCGCCGCTCTGTGGGAGGCATGGCCTAACAGCGTTCGAGACAGGGGAGGGTAGAATTGGACAATACGAAATTGGGATGGGAGAAAAATTGAAAAATGGGAGAAAAAGTAGATACAAAAAAAAACATTGTCGAAACGGATTGTTTTTTTAATCGGTTAATTTCCGTTTTGAATTTTTTTTTGAAAAACGTTTGTTTCTTGAAACTTCCAGAAGATTCTGTGAGGTCAGGGCTAGTCCTACACAATCCTTGGCCTTTGCCAATACCACAGCTCTCTCTGGTAACGCTACAGCGTTGTGTGTCTCTCCTGTCTGTGTGCCGCGGACCGCGCCATATCTCGGGGTCTCCCATGAGTAAGTAAGTAACTCAATGTTTCCAATTCCTGCTGGCAATCTGGCCATGCAATAAGGATAATATTCAATGCCATGTACTTCCTGTGTTAATTTGTAATTAATTATTTATGCTTCAAAGTGGCGCAATTGTCCTCATTCGAAACTGGTTAAGCTTAGAGTTAAGGTCAGGGCTAGTCCTACACAATCCTTGGCCTTTGCCAATACCACAGCTCTCTCTCTGGTAACGCTACAGCCAGCCGGTCTGTAGATTGCGAATCGTGAAAATGTAGGCGATTGGGGTCGAATCGTGAAAATGCGGCGATTTGGGGTCTAAATAATCTCCATGCAGAGTCGATCCATATTTTACTCGTCAGTCATGCAATCCGAGCCCATTGCAGTCATCGCCCACCATTAGAGCCGCGTGGAATATGTCCTTCGACCCCCCCCCCCACCGTTGGATCAATAAACGCGATCGATACTTGGAGTGGCGATCACGAATCGGGAAAAACCCTCTCGCAGAACATCCGATCCTAGTCAAGGAATCTTCCTGACCAGTCTTGGGATAATCAGAGCATTCTGAGGCACTTTCGCGACCACTGGGCCGAGTCTAGTTAATGGCCAGAGGACCGGGGAATGTAAACCAACCTGTGGCTTCTTGTATAGTCAAATCCCCCTTTATTGCACGGTGAAATACACGATTCGAAGTGTATTTGGGTTAGGATTAGGCCTTCTAAGGACGTTGGTTAAGGTTAGAGCTGGGTTACAGATCAAGGTCATAGGGTCAATTACCTTTATTAAAGGGGAACTCCACTTTTTTTGGAAATTAGCTTATTTAACATCTTCCCTGGAGTTAGACAAGAAGATACATACCTTTTTTGTCTCTGTGCGTGCATTTTAGCTTTGGGAATAGATGCTCCGTTAGCATAGCTTAGCTTCATCACTGGAAGTGAGGCAGGACAGTAGCCTTACAGTGCCTTACAGTGTATTGCAAGGTCTGACATTGACCAAACTTGATATGCATGACCTTGGTGGGCTCTAGGTCAACTCCTGAAAAGGGGGTCAATGTCAGACTTTGCAATCAAAAGTTAGGGGGCTAATAACCCTTGCCATAATTTCAGTGCGCCCCCTAACTTTTGATTGGGTCCTGGGTCCTGGGTCCTGGGTCCTGGCTCCTCATCCCCGGATCCTACACCACGCCTCGCCGCCGGGACCGATCCGGTCTCCACGCCCTGCCCGGCCTCTCCACCTGGTCCGGCTGCCGTGCCGGCTCCCGGCTCTTCGACGGATCCTGGCTCCCCGTCTGGTCCAGCTCTGCGCCGTGATCGGCGTCCTGGTCCTCGCCGTGGTCTCCGCCGGGGTCTTCGCCGTGGTCTTCGCTGGGGCCTGCGTGGGATCCTGCTCCGGGGGTCGTCGCCGCCGCACCTCCATTCCGGCTCTCCGGAACCGGTCCCTAGTCCGGCGGCTGGAGGGCCTCTCGTCCGGGATCCGGCTCCAGGGTCCAGCTCCCCTTCCCGGGCTTCTACACCTGTACCCACCCCCCCTCGTCGGGCCTCGCTTCCCAGGTCCAGCCCTCCTCGTCGGGCCTCGGTTCTCAGGTTCTGCCCCCCTCCCCGGGTCTCGGTGCCCATCCCCACCCCCCCTCGTCGGACCTCTGTTTCCAGGTCCAGTCCTCCTCCCCGGGCCTCTGTTCCCATCCCCACCCCCCCTCTCCGGGCATCTGTGCCCGTTTTCTACCCCCCTGGCTGCTATGCCCCTCCTGGGTTTTTTGTTCAGCATCCTGGTCCCTCGTCTTCGGGTCCTCTCCCTGGGTCCTCTCCGGGGTTCCGGCTTCCTCCCTCACCTGCTTATGGACGTTGTTTTCGGGTGTCTGGAAGCCACCCGTTGAGGGGGGGGTACTGTCAGGATCCTAGGCCCGGTCCTGGCTGGACTGGGCAGGATGGTAACACTGGGCAGTATCCTCCACCTAACTTTGGGCAATGCCCTCTATCTGACATTGGCCCTCGGCCTGACATTGGCGCCCTACCACCCTCTAGTGGTGACAAACAATCGGTGCGCTCCAGTACACTGGACATCCTGACTACTGTGTTAACTATAATTAATAGTTTGATTAATGTGGTGTCATGGTGTGTACTGTCATTGTCTTTCCCTTCCCTGGTGTGATGTCATGCACTGTTTTGGGTTGTTAGGAGTTGCTTTTGTGTTTAGTTGTGTTTAGTTGTTCTTTGCTTATTGTCTAGGTGTTGTTGTGATTCTGTGTTGGCCAGGTGTTCTTAATTGTTAATTAGTCGGGGTATTTAGGTGTCTGTCTGTCTCCCCTTCGTTGTGGCGACATTCCTCCAGTTACCCCCTGTTCCTCCACGTCGTGTCGCACCGTTCTCCCTCTAGTAAGTCTTAGTGTTTGTTGTTTTGTATTGTGAAGTTTGTTATTTAGTTTCTGTATTTTCCTTGTATTGCACTGGATTCTACAGTAAACATCATTCTCCAAGCTTCACTCCTCGCCTCTGCCTCCTCCATTCCTTCCCTTTCTGTATTATTGCATTCTACCTAACCCCATCGTGACAGTAATTATGCAGAAGAAATGACAACACAACCATAACATGTTTAATTTTTTATTTTCAGGAGCGTGACGCTACAAAAGCAGATCAGTGACTTGCTAAGAAAAAACTCAATAAAAATTATTTAGAAAAAATAAGTGATTTCATAACAGATTCAAGTTCCTCAGAAATGCCTCTAAAATCACTACAGTCCTAATAACATTATGTAGTGTCACAACAAGCCTCTATTCAGTCTGACAGCAAAACAGCTCTCCTCTCCTCTCCTCATCTTTCCCTTCCTCCTCTCCTCTCCTCATCTCTCCCTTCCTCCTCTCCTCTCATCATCTCTCCCTTCCTCCTCTCCTCTCCTCATCCCTCCCTCCTCTCCTCATCTCTCCTCTCCTCATCTCTCCCTCCCTCCTCTCCTCATCTCTCCTCTCCTCCCTCCTCTCTCCTCCCTCTCCTCTCCTCATCTCTCCTCATCTCTCCTCTCCTCATCTCTCCTCTCCTCCTCATCTCTCCTCCTCTCCTCTCCTCTCCTCTCCTCTCCTCTCCTCTCCTCTCCTCTCCCCTACGGTACCTAACGGTGGAGCTTAGAGATACAGCCGAGGTCATTCCTCCTCGTACCGGCTCCTTGCTTCCTTCCCACAATGCACCTGGGAGCCCACAGGGAGATCTTTCCCGCTCAGAATTCCCACTTTGTTCATGGCTTATTTACGATATTGGCAAATAAGTGGTATATATTGGTAAATTGGTGGTATAATATAAGAACGGACTCTTGGAAGGGATTCTGGGACTGAAGCGAGGAAGAAGGATGAAAAACCGCCCAAAAACATGCTGCTAAAACATATAAAAAAACATTAAAAAAAAAGTAAGGATAATTCTGTCTATTTCACTCCTTATCTGCAAAAAAGAAGACAAAAAAACTATAAAGAAATAAAACAGCAGGGGGCCACCAAGGCAGGTTCATTAAGTGTGTTTGCATTAATATTGTGATATTATTCAGTTCTTAAAGCCCTAATCAGTGAACCACATGTGACTACGCAAGCCTAGCATAGTATCTGGAATATCAACGTAAACACTGTGTCCTGAATCGGACCTTAACCAGGATATTAGCTAGTATCTGGAATATCAATGTGGTTGGTCTGAGAGCAGGACCTGGTAAGTCAGCTAATGGACGGCAGGACCTGGTAAGTCAGCTAATGGACGGCAGGACCTGGTAAGTCAGCTAATGGCTACACATTGTCTACTCTACTTCATACCTCTTTTTTTTTTGTGTCCTCTTTTTCCCAATTTAGTCGTTATTCCAATTCCCCTCCCCTCCCCTACTGGGTTGTTGTGCGCATGTTCCTCCTACTGGTCGGTACAAGGGAACCCTGAAGTCCACCACATGCTTCCTCCGACACATGTGGAGACAGCCAGTGGCTCTCTTCTCACCTGGCAGCGAGGACTCTCATTGGTGAAGCGTAACGTGTGGGAGGTCACGCTGCCTTCACCATTTCCTGCCTTTCGCTGAGCAGGCGCCCAGACCTGACCTGTAGGCGTCACTGTCCACAACGCCAGATTACCACCCACGGCTTCCCTCCCCCTAACTCAGCCACACGAGTTAGTACGACGGCTGGCCCAAGCCGCAGGCAATGCTGACTCCGGGAGTCGAGACCGCAGCCTCTTGCATTGGTGACGAGCGCAATCTCCGCTACGCCACCCGACCGCTACTATACTTCATACTTAAGTAACAAATCCAAACTATCCCTTTAATTTCTCAGCAATGAATAAAAACAAGGTTATAGGTTTCATATGTGGTTTGTCTTAATCCTGTGACCTCATTCTGAAAAAAATAAGAATTCAATAACAAATCAATCAACAACAGCGAGTCTAAACAGCCCTCTACCATCAGTCTATTATAGAGGGCTCCACCTTCTCTTAAAGGGATATTTCGCTTTAGTATAACTTTTCAAGTTTCATCAGTCTTACCTCTATCTGAAGTCATCTACTAGTAAGAGAGATAGGAGCTGGACTCCCTAGCGAGGGTGGGGGAGAGGAGGAGCCTTGCTAAGCTCCAGGCCATCAGGGACAACCCCTCCCACCCACTACACACAGACCCCTCCCACCTCCTATACACAGACTTGGCTGACAGGAGGAGCATATTCAGTGCCAGGCTCACACTACCTAAATGTAGCACTGAACGGCACTGAACGGCACAGGAAGTCCTTCATTCCGACAGCCATCAGACTATACAATGCATCACTGTGCCTCACACGCGGGGTAAGGGAGAGGTGGGCTATCGCATCATCGGTTCAGGAGAAGACGCGTTTCGCTTGTAAAGATGGTGATGCAAGGGGGGGCGTCTTCGGAATTGCGCACTCTGGAGGCCGGTCTCAGAAAGTAGCGTCTTCAGGCTGCCAGAACGCAGTTCCGTGTGGCTGAAAGGTGCAAACGATCAAATACTTTGCCTGATATGACCAAAATCAGTTTAGTCTGGACATGGCCTTACAATAAAGTGCTAAAACCAAGTAGGCTACTTAAATTTTTTACGCTAGAACTCCCAAAATGGCATTAGCATAAAACAGAAGGTAGGCCAGCTGTAGTTTATATAGCTTACATGAAACTGTCTCGAGGTTCCACAAGTTAATCAAAAGTAAGGTATTTCCAACCGGGGCTTGAGCTCAGAGTGAAAATCACTCGCTTGTTAATGTTGTTGTTGTTGTTCATTAAGTCGCACGTTGTTCAGCTCAATGACGTCGCATGTCTCCTGTCCGTCATGCTGCGCATTCAAGCCACGCCCACCGGGGGATGTTTTCTTTTATTCTCTCTTTAATTATTTTCATATAATATATATATAATTTTTTTTTTTTTACAAGTCGATTATTAATTTCAATATAGAATATTCGTTGACAGCCCTACAAGTACAATTAGTTACTGCACACTACATCACCCCTGAGTGGAACATGGAAAGCCAAACTTCACCCCACTGTACCGAAAACCCGTACCGAACCGTGACTTCAAAACCGAGGTACGTACCGAACCGTGGTTTTAGTGTACCGTTACACCCCTACTTTACATAGAGGCAAGACTGCTAGTTTACTAGTAGATGACTTTACATAGAGGCAAGACTGCTAGTTTACTAGTAGATGACTTTACATAGAGGTAAGACTGCTAGTTTACTAGTAGATGACTTTACATAGAGGTAAGACTGTTAGTTTACTAGTAGATGACTTTACATAGAGACTGCTAGTTTACTAGTAGATGACTTTACATAGAGGTAAGACTGCTAGTTTACTAGATTACTTTACATAGAGGTAAGACTGTTAGTTTACTAGTAGATGACTTTACATAGAGGTAAGACTGCTAGTTTACTAGTAGATGACTTTACATAGAGGTAAGACTGCTAGTTTACTAGTAGATGACTTTACATAGAGGTAAGACTGCTAGTTTACTAGTAGATGACTTTACATAGAGACTGTTAGTTTACTAGTAGATGACTTTACATAGAGGTAAGACTGTTAGTTTACTAGTAGATGACTTTACATAGAGGTAAGACTGCTAGTTTACTAGTAGATGACTTTACATAGAGGTAAGACTGCTAGTTTACTAGTAGATGACTTTACATAGAGGTAAGACTGCTAGTTTACTAGTAGATGACTTTACATAGAGGTAAGACTGCTAGTTTACTAGTAGATTACTTTACATAGAGGTAAGACTGCTAGTGTACTAGTAGATGATTTTACATAGAGGTAAGACTGCTAGTTTACTAGTAGATGACTTTACATAGAGGTAAGACTGCTAGTTTACTAGTAGATGACTTTACATAGAGACTGCTAGTTTACTAGTAGATGACTTTACATAGAGACTGCTAGTTTACTAGTAGATGACTTTACATAGAGGCAAGACTGCTAGTTTACTAGTAGATGACTTTACATAGAGACTGCTAGTTTACTAGTAGATGACTTTACATAGAGACTGCTAGTTTACTAGTAGATTACTTTACATAGAGGTAAGACTGCTAGTTTACTAGTAGATGACTTTACATAGAGGCAAGACTGCTAGTTTACTAGTAGAGGACTTTATATAGAGACTGCTAGTTTACTAGTAGATGACTTTACATAGAGACTGCTAGTTTACTAGTAGATGACTTTACATAGAGGCAAGACTGCTAGTTTACTAGTAGAGGACTTTACATAGAGACTGCTAGTTTACTAGTAGATGACTTTACATAGAGACTGCTAGTTTACTAGTAGATGACTTTACATAGAGGTAAGACTGCTAGTTTACTAGTAGATGACTTTACATAGAGGTAAGACTGCTAGTTTACTAGTAGATGACTTTACATAGAGGTAAGACTGCTAGTTTACTAGTAGATGACTTTACATAGAGGTAAGACTGCTAGTTTACTAGTAGATGACTTTACATAGAAACTGCTAGTTTACTATTAGAGGACTTTACATAGAGACTGCTAGTTTACTAGTAGAGGACTTTACATAGAGGTAAGACTGCTAGTTTACTAGTAGATGACTTTACATAGAGACTGCTAGTTTACTATTAGAGGACTTTACATAGAGACTGCTAGTTTACTAGTAGAGGACTTTATATAGAGACTGCTAGTTTACTAGTAGAGGACTTTATATAGAGACTGCTAGTTTACTAGTAGATGACTTTACATAGAGGTACGACTGCTAGTTTACTAGTAGATGACTTTACATAGAGGTAAGATTGCTAGTTTACTAGTAGATGACTTTACATAGAGGAAAGTAGGGGTGGGGGAAAAATCTATACGTAGTAGTATCGCGATACTTTGCGTGGCGATACTGTATCGATACAGGGATGCCAAGTATCGATATTTAATTATTCACCTGACAAGTTATACTAAAGTGAAATATCCCTTTAAAGTCTCACGTACTGTCTTGCACTCTAGGTAAAAAAAAACAACACCAACAAAAAAAGTAGCACACTGGATTTTCAAAAGATATCTGGGAGCTGTGTGTAGAGTCAGCGGCATGGCTTCACTCAGGTCCTCTACTTGAGGAAGCTGTAGAGTCAGCGGCATGGCTTCACTCAGGTCCTCTACTTGAGGAAGCTGTAGAGTCAGCGGCATGGCTTCACTCAGGTCCTCTACTTGAGGAAGCTGTAGATGAAGGTCCCCAGGATGAGGGCCAAGATCACACAGCAGCAGAATATCATCATCTGCTTCTGTAGGACGGAAGGAGAGAGAGAGAGACTCAGAAGAGAGAGAGAGAGACTCAGAAGAGAGAGAGAGAGACTCAGAAGAGAGAGAGAGAGAGAGAGAGAGAGAGAGAGAGACTCAGAAGAGAGAGAGAGACTCAGGAGAGAGAGAGAGAGAGAGACTCAGAAGAGAGAGAGAGAGAGAGAGAGAGAGAGAGACTCAGAAGAGAGAGAGAGAGAGAGAGACTCAGAAGAGAGAGAGAGAGAGAGAGAGACTCAGAAGAGAGAGAGAGAGACTCAGAAGAGAGAGAGAGAGAGACTCAGAAGAGAGAGAGAGAGACTCAGAAGAGAGAGAGAGACTCAGAAGAGAGAGAGAGAGAGACTCAGAAGAGAGAGAGAGAGAGAGACTCAGAAGAGAGAGAGAGAGACTCAGAAGAGAGAGAGACTCAGAAGAGAGAGAGAGACTCAGAAGAGAGAGAGAGACTCAGAAGAGAGAGAGAGATAGACTCAGAAGAGAGAGAGAGAGACTCAGAAGAGCGAGAGAGAGAGACACTCAGAAGAGAGCGAGAGAGACTCAGAAGAGAGAGAGAGACTCAGAAGAAAGGAGAGAGACTCAGAAGAAAGGAGAGAGACTCAGAAGAGAGAGAGAGACTCAGAAGAGAGAGAGACTCAGAAGAGAGAGAGAGACA
>NW_028174876.1:251570-280939 GCF_963971535.1 Notolepis coatsorum
TGGACCTCACAGGGTTAAAAGTACCCTGTGAGACCCACGGTTACAAAATTACAAAATCACTTTTAGCCATTAAAAATTAAAAAGTCTGTAAATGTTTATTTAAAAAATGTTAAGCACATGTATAGTCAATTGGTCCTGTTGTTCAGCCTCACAATGCTATTGCAGCGGTTCCCAAACTTTTTTGGCCGTGCACCCCCTGTCACCTCCCGACCTAGCTCGCGCACCCCCCCAATGGGTTTCTGTTAGAAAAAATTGTTGCACAGATTTAATTTTTTATTTTATCTCTTCCCACGGCGACTATGGATAGGGAATTTCTTTATTTAATTAAAATGTTCACGACAATACTCTGCCAGCATGTTTAATATCCATAATACTAAAGGTTTGACTAAGATTTGTATGAAATTTTATTGTAAAAAAAAAGGAAAACATTTTACCACCATTAGCCTTTTCATGTCACGCACCACCTAGAGGGCGCTCGCGCACCACAAGGGGTGCGCGCACCACAGTTTGGGAACCACTGGGATAGTAAATGTGTTTATATGTCCCACCCTCTGTCCCACCCTTTAATTCCCTGTCTCCTCACCTCACCAGCCCCCACCCTCGTGATGTTTTACTCTCCTCTGCTCTTCACCAGCCCCCACCCTTGGACTACCTTTCACAGCTGTGATAAGTTATGATTAGCGCCCCAGAGGGCTTTAAATACCTGGACCTCCCCTCCAGTCCTCGTCGGGTCGTTCTGTATGCTGGTTCTTTGTTCTGGACTCTGTATCCTTTTCTGTGTTCAGTGTTCATGGAGTCCTGGACGTTACCATCACCTGCCGCGTCTCCGGCGTGAGACGAGGTGCCAGCCATCACCACCTGTCGCCGTTTGCCTGGAGTGGGACACCGTCTTCGCTCTCTAATTCCCTACGGGAGGTTTTCCAGTGTCCCACTCCAGACCTCAAGCCGGCGCGCATCGCTTCCTATACCACGGGAGGATGCGTCTCTTCAAGCCGGCGCGCTCCTACTCCAGACGCCCAAGCCGGCGCGCATCGCTTCCTATACCACGGGAGGATGCGTCTCTTCAAGCCGGCGCGCTCCTACTCCAGACGCCCAAGCCGGCGCGCTCCTACTCCAGACCTCAAGCCGGCGCGCATCGCTTCCTATCCCACGGGAGGATGCGTCTCTTCAAGCCGGCGCGCTCCTACTCCAGATGCCCAAGCCGGCGCGCTCCTACTCCAGACGTCAAGCCGGCGCGCATCGCTTCCTATACCACGGGAGGATGCGTCTCTTCAAGCCGGCGCGCTCCTACTCCAGACGCCCAAGCCGGCGCGCATCGCTTTCTATACCACGGGAGGATGCGTCTCTTCAAGCCGGCGCGCTCCTACTCCAGACGCCCAAGCCGGCGCGCTCCTACTCCAGACGCCCAAGCCGGCGCGCATCGCTTCCAAGGAGGATCTCCTTGCCAGGCCTCCGCCGTCGGAACCCTGCCATCCCTGTAAGCAGCTCTGGCCCTCGCCCTGTCCAAGGCCTTAACCCTGTTTCTCTGTCCCTGTCCCCAGCCCGCCTCCCCGGGCCTCTGTCCCTGTTCCCCCTCTCCAGTGCCCCTGTTCCTGCCCTGACTTTTTGCCCTGACCCTGTCCCTTTGCCTTGCCCCTTAGCCTGCTCGCCTCTTAAAGGCACAGTGCCACATTTTTCCCTATTTCTTTGGTTCCAGTGTTTTGTGTTCTCCCTTAAAGGGACAGTGCCGCTTTTTGTTTTGTATTGAATAAATGCCCTGTTTTGGCTTACTCTCATACCTGTCTTGTGTTGTGCGATTGGGGTCGGTTACAAACCATAACAAAAAGTGTATATTTTCAGCATTACGTTCAAGTTTCAAGTTTCTTTAATAGTTGTCATACAGAAGTACAGAATACTTTTATACAAAATGCTTCTTACTGTTACGCTCCAGAGACTGTGCAAGACAAGGTAAGTATGAAATAAAATAACATAGTATAGCATGTAAATTAGAAGTAAAAAAATGAGGTCACAGTGTTCAGTATAGACATATGTACAATGTTCGATGCAGAATAGACGTAACTGAGTTACCATATAATATACAATACTGTGTAGTGTACTAATATACAATACTATATAGTGCAAGGCAGAAATAGGATGAGGTGCAATTTAGGTACAATTTACAGTAGGTGTACGAGTTGTAGTGCAAATCCTTTATCAATCAATATAAAGTGTGTTTGTGTGATCTAAAGTGTGGAGAGTGGGTGCTGCAGTGTGTTGTTTGTTTAAGTGAGTGTGTGGGTGTGTGTGCTGTGTGCATTTGATGGTTGTTGCATAGTGTTTATTGTTCGTTGAGCAGCCTGATGGCCTGGGGATAGAAGCTTCTTCTGAGTCTTTCTGTGCTCGCCTTAAGACTCCGGTATCGCTTGCCTGACCGCAGCAGTTCAAAGAGGCAGTTGTTCGGGTGGCTCGAGTCCTTAATAATTCTCTTAGCCTTCCCCTTGCACCGCTTGTTGTAAATGTTCTGGAGGGTGGGAAGCCCCCCTCCAATTGTGCGTTCGGCTGAACGTGTCACTCTTTGTAGTCTGCTACGGTCTTGTGCAGTGCTATTCCCAAACCAGGAGGTGATGTTGCCAGTCAGGATGCTCTCTATTGTACATGAGTAGAAGTTCCTAAGGATCTTCTGACTGACTTGGAACTTCCTTAGGCGCCTGAGGAAGTAGAGGCGTTGTCGTGCCTTCTTCACAACACTGTCAATGTGTGTGGTCCATGTCAAGTCCTCGGATATGTGGGCTCCGAGGTACTTGAAACTGTTCACTCTCTCAACCGGTGCCCCGTTTGTTTACCAATGATTTTAACTGTTATTAGTGAAATTAAATATAAGATTATAGAAATCTCAGGGCATTGAGTCGCCAGCCCCTGTCAATCATCTGACTTCTGGATTTACTTTTTTATTTCTCTTATTTTTTTGGGATTATCTCCCACAAACCTGAACGTTATTGCCATAATGTAACGTTCTGGGTGTCTGTCCTCTCCCAGGACTGGAAACCCTACTGCCATTCTAGAGTACGTCACCCTGTTCTCTGTAATTAGCTCTGATTGACTGTCACCTGTGGGTTGTTGTTGTCATTAATCACTGCGTGTGGTTTGCTGGGATGTTGCCTTTATAGTAATCTCTTGTTTCTCTGTCTGTTGTCGGATCTTCAACAGAACTACCGCGAGCAGTCGGCCTCGAACAAGAAGTGGGACCTCTTGTCTTGTTGTTATTATTTAGTGTTCTTCTTTATCCGTCTTGTGTACGGTTCTCTTTCCCTTAAATACCTCTCAGTTGTCGCCTGGCTACTTATTCTTTATCGTTACAGTATCTTGCTCTAGTGATTTCTGATAATAAAAGAACACATGAGGCTTCCGGTATGAGAGCGGAAGAGTAGCACGCATGCGGTGAGGCTCCTGGTCAAAAGAGCGAAAAACTGAGAAATAAGGACCCGAAAAGTGACGAAAAGTGATCAAAAATCAAGATGCAAACGAGAAGGAAGGAGGAGAAAACAAATATGAAGGAAAGAGAAATGGAGAACTCACAGGAAGAGGAGAGTTCGATGGAGCAGAACCCCCGAGGCGAGACCGAGAAGGAGCAGGCGGAGGAAGGGGGAGTCTCGGCTGAGACGGACAAGGAAATGCCAGGATGGGCCGTGCTCATGCAGGCCGGGATATTGGCGACCATAAAATTTAACTCAGACACGATGCAGGCGACCATGAAACTGAACTCGGACACGATAAGAAATTATATTGGGAAGTTACGGGAGGAATTGAGGAAGGAACAGGAGGACTTCAGAGGTGAAATGAATACAGAACTCAAAAGGGTGGATGAGAAGATGGCGGAACAGGACAGAAACGTAACAGAGGTACAGACTAGAACGGCGCAAACGGAGGAATGGAACACAGAGATACACAAGGTGTTAACGTGTGCGATTCAAAAACAAGAACAGATGGAGACAAAGATATCGGACATGGAGGGGAGGTCACGGAGAAATAACATCAGAATATGGGGATTGAAAGAAGGAGTCGAAGGGGAATCGGTGATCCAATATGTGGAAGAGCTTATCAAGGAACAACTGAAGGAGACGGGACTGGAAAAAATGGAGATACAGAGGGCCCACAGGGCGTTGGCTCCGAGACCGAAACCGGACAGACCTCCGAGGGCGGTGATTATTAACTTTCTGAGATTTGAGATTAAGGAATTGATACTCAGAACCGCGTGGACCAAGAAGATAGAAATCGAGGGGAAAAGACTGTCGTTTGATCAAGATTACTCGACAGCGGTGGCAATAACACGCAGGTCCTACGCCGGAATGAAGAGAATTCTGAAAGAAAACGGAATGAAATTCCAATCACCCATGACCTCGCTAAGGATTCACTGGAAGGAAGGGACGGTGACATACGCGACGGCGCGGGAGGCGGCGGAGGAGATGAGGCGACGGGTGATGCAGATGGCGGAGGACGGAGAGGGAAGGAGACAGGAGGGCCAGATGCGGAGCCTGCAGCAGAGATTGGAGGGGGCACGCAGATGGACCAGAGTGGGAGATCGAGGCCCGGGAGAGGAGGGAGGAGAGAGGAGAAGGCCGAGGTGAGAAGTGACAGACCGAAGGCGGAGACGGACGAGGAGGCCAGAGACGGAGAAGGAGAGGAGAGGAGGCGGGAGGAGACGAACGGATGAGTACACGCACAAGAGATTGAAAAACTATCCAAATAGAGACAAAATATAGAAACTGAAATAACATATACATAAACACACATTCCCAGGTAGAGGCAGGATATAGGAACGAACATAACGTATACATGGACACAATACACAGGCTGACGGAGGAAATAAATGGAAATATAATTAGGTATGATAGACGGAACACAGAACATATTGAAACAAGTACATAGACACACGCTGCGAGTAACACAGTTGGAAGGGATTAAGGGGATAAATGGACATCACATAGAAAATAGAGAGGAGGAAAAGAAAATAAAAAGTGGTACACAGAAGACACCACACACGGGTTTGGGAGGAAAGAGGGACATTGGAACATATGAGCCACATTGAGAGGGACCTAGGAAATGGGGGTCTTTGATCAGAATGAAGGACAGAGCGCTTTTGACCAGGAGCACGACAGCAATAAAAACAGTAAGAAAGCTGGACAAATATGACGAGCGGTTGGGGGTAAAGGTTTCAAACCCCCAAGCCGTCAGGAGGAGGCCTCTCACTAGGAGAGCAATTACTCCTCACCCACCAGCAGGGGACAGGGGGGGACACAGGGACCCCCCGAACGCCTTGGGAGCACTTTATGTAAAGTTTATGTCTTTTATTTATGTTAATCATTATATGTATTCGGTGAAGAGAGCGGAGGCTACAACCAGAGGGGGGAATGAATGTGACATGGGGGGGACTGACAGACGAAAGAAGAAGAAAGATGACAATGGTTAAAGGTATAAAAATGATGTCGTTAAACGTTAATGGAATGAATAATGTGATAAAGAGGGGCAAAGTGATGTTGAAATGTAAAAAAAGTGAGATGGAAGTGATTTTTCTGCAGGAGACACATTTGGTAGCACAGGATCATGAGAAACTGAAGAGGTTCGGATATGAAAATGCATACTATAGTTCCTTTAAACGGAACCTGAGGAGAGGAGTAATCACGTTAATCAAAAACACAGTCAAATTTGAATTGATCAAGGAAGTAAGAGACAAGGAGGGAAGGTTTGTTCTGGTGAAGGGAAAAATGGAGGGTCAAATGATTACGTTAGTGAATGTTTATGCACCCCCAGAGAGTGAGAGGGATTTATATGAGACCATTTTTGATATGATAGTGATGGAACTAGAAGGGATATTGATATGCGCGGGAGATTTTAATGTAGTACTGAATCACGACCTAGACACCACGAGTACTAGAAAAGGACGGGCACCAATCAGTAGATATATGAATATTCAGATGACGGAAATGGGAATTACAGATGTTTGGAGGGGGATGCACGCCATGGACAGGGAATACACACATTACTCACACCCGCACGTGACATATGCGAGAATAGACTACTTTTTGATGACGACGGGGGACAGTTACAGGGTACGGGAGAGCAGAATAGGAGTAGCGGACATATCGGATCACAGTGCCATATATCTGACAGTAGATCTAGAAGGGAGACGGAGGAACACGATCTGGAGACTAAATGTAGGAATATTAAATAACAAGGGGGTGGTGAGTCAGATCAAGGAGGAGCCAGGTATAAGGAAGAAAATGACAACGGGGTGGTAGATCCAAATATTCTATGGGACACACTGAAGGTGGTGATAAGGGGGAAATTGTGAGGTTTCTGTCCTTGCTTTCTCACTCGTCCTGTTCCTTTAACCACCCTCGCTTTGTTTTCATTCATTTTTTCTGTCAAGTATTTCAATTCCCTCGTTCACACGTTTCTCCCCGTTGACGTCATCTGAGACGTCGCTGATTGGTTCTCTCTCTTCCCCACGCTTGTCAATCACATTCCCCAGCTGTCACTGCTTTTCAATCAATCGATCCCTCATTATTTATACCCCGTTTTCCCCACCCTAAGTTGTTGGATCGTCTTGTTTTGTCGCTGGATGTTTTTCCCCGTTGCTGCTGTTTCACTGTGCTGTTCTCCAGGAATTCCTAGAAGCCTTCGCTTGGATACCTGCTCCGTGGCGCGCGCTCGCCTCCTCTGTTGTTCCTGTTCCTTTACGCAGCTCGTCTGGGTGAGTTTTTCTAGATTGACTGTCTTGACCTATTTCCGATTTTCGTGTGTAACCTTTACACTGAAGTCTACCACCTTTTTGTCAAACAGTCACTCACCCAGCCATTATCGTTTTTTGCTCTTTCCTTTATGGAATAATATTTTTGGGATCTTCCACCTCCCTCTGTGTGTTTGCTCACGCTGAAGATATTATTTCACATTTGGACAGTGTTTGGATTTTTGCTCACTGTGTGTTTACACGAAGATATTATTTCACATTTGGACAGTGTTTGGATTTTTGCTCACTGTGTGTTTACATGAAGATTTTCACTTGGGCTGTTTCTGGAATATTGCACATCACTGTGTTGTTAACACGAAGAATATTACACCCTGTCCTCCTGCTCGTTTCAAGTCTGCTCTGTCACTGACTCATTCCCTCTCTCCCTCTCTCGGTCTTGTACAACATCTGAGAGATCCGCCGTGAGAATTCTGCAGAGCGGTACAGAGGTCTGCTCCTGCTTCCCAAGACTACCCTTCCGGGAGAAGCTGCAGAGCAGCAGAACTTTGCCCCTTGTTCATTGTACCTGTTCTTGTTGACCTGCTTTCCCTGTTTCACTTATTCTTATTATCAAATAAACAAGCCCTCGTATTTGGCAACTCTGAATCCTACTCTCTTGTGTCGTTAGCGTTTGGGGTCGGTGTCAAACCATAACAGAAATTGATGGAGAAGACAGCAATGCTGAAGAAGGCCAGAACGGAGACATATCATAATCTGATAGGGAAGCTGAAGAAGCTAGAAGGGAGACACCAGATAACAAAAGAACAGGAAACGCTCGGAGAAATCAAAGAAGTAAAGGCCAGTGTAACTGAGGGGTTACAAAACCCTGACTGTATTAAAGATTGTGATAGATTAAACCACTACTACATATTATTATTATTACTTGCCAGACAGTACAGTTATTATGGCAGACACTCAAATAGACGGCACGGTGACAAAGAGATATCATTTACAGTATTTTATTATTATGCAGAAGATACAACTGATAATTCCTGGGTCGCTCTTTTATGGCGAATGATATTAGAAAGTCAGAGAGTAGCAAAGTCAGTGGGAATGAATAATTCCTAGGCTAAGTATACTAGACCGGACGCCGCATGGCGTGAGATGGCGATATAGGGGGGCAAAACGAGGGTATAGCTGGAGACTGGTGATATCCTCCCACAGAGTTGTAAGCTCCAGAGGAATGAAGAAAATACGGACACTCAGGCTGGTCACTTGAAGAAAGGGGTTCTCATACGGATCCGGTCCTTATAATCCAAGTGCTCGGTAGCAGGGTAATAGCTGTAATCCAATGCCCGATAGCAATGATGATAGCCAGCCAGCTTCGTCCCCGAAGCTAGCCCGATGTAGAATCTTCAGGGTAGTTAAATCCAAACGACAATGGTATTAACGATGCTCTTCTCCACGGTACTATGTTTCCACAAGTCACTATAATCCACCAATAATGGTTCTACAATATCGCTGCGGTAGGTTCCAATGCTCACATGTCCAATAGTTCTGCTGCTAGGTTCACCTCGTGTTCGGATACTAATTACTTTAAGTCCACACACACTTGCTAAGGTTCACGCTAGTTACTAAACGAACAAACTGCTTGTTAATGCTGCACACCGAACGAACTGCTGTAATACGATTCGCACTAAATGACGACTCTTTACTTCACGTTAGGTTAGGTCGAACTTGACTCTGCTACTAGACGAACTGGGTTAACGTTACTGCGTTAACTGTAATGACGAACTGCACAATACGTTAGGTTCAACTACTGCTGTTGCATTACTTCGGACGAACTGCTACTGTTTGCGCCTTCCACAATATATATACTTAGAGGGCTTTCTAGGGCGCAACCGAAGCTCTTGTCCTGAATCAATGCGCTGGCCCCAGGCATGTCTCAACTTGTCCAGACTCGTCTTTGAACTTGTCTGAGGGGCGCGATTCTTGGCGCCGCCGACGTCAAGGGCGTTATCCAATGAGGAAAGCGAATAATGCTATGATTCAAACGGAGGCTTAAAGGGATATAGCTTATATATATAAATAATATACAAGTTATATAAAACAATAAAACGTAGATTCTCAGTGTTAATCTGGCCCTTCAGAACAGCCAGGATAAATAGGGAATTATTGACGGAAATAGAAAAGAAAGCGAGGTTCATGAAACAAACGTACTATGAAGGGGGACCAAAAGTGACCAGACTGTTGGCTAGGAGAATTAGGACGTAACAGAAGTTGAACACGATACACACAATAAGGGATATAAAGACTAATGAAATATTGAGAGACCCAGCTGAAATAGAGAGGACATTTAGAGAATACTATGAGAAACTATACACACAGCCAAAAGCAGCGGGAGAAGAGGAAATAGAAGCATATCTGGAGAAGCTAGAGTTACCATCGATAGGGAAAGAACAGAATGAAGAATTAAATAAAATAATTACGGAACGAGAACTGGAAGAGGCAATTAGTAGAGCTAAAAACAACAAGTCTCCGGGGAGCGACGGATTCCCATCGGAATTCTACAAGACATTTAGAACGGAATTAGCACCCATGTTAGGGGCGGCGTTCAGACACACGATGGAAGAGGGAAAAATGCCCCCCTCGTGGAAGGAAGCCATAATCACCACAATACCGAAGGAAGGGAAGGATAGAGAATTATGTAGTAGTTTCAGACCTGTGTCCATACTCAACGTGGATTACAAGATGTATACATCGATAATATCAAAGAGATTTGAGACGTTTATGCCAGACATTATAGATGAAGATCAAACTGGATTTATTAAAGGGAGACAGACACAGGACAACGTGAGAAAGACATTACACATAGTAGAGGAGATACAAAAACAAGGTGGTAGCGCGGTACTGATTAGCCTAGATGCAGAAAAAGCATTCGACAATGTGAGCTGGACATTTTTATATAAAACATTGATGAGGTTCGGACTGAACGGGAGGGCGATGAAGATGATCAAGGCGCTATATCAAGAACCGACAGCGAGGGTTAAGGTGAATGGCAGCTTGACGGATAGAATCAGATTAGAGAGGGCTACCAGACAGGGATGTTGTCTCTCACCGACGCTCTTCGCCGTTTTCATAGAACCACTGGCACAACTGATCAGACAGACCGAGGACATTAAGGGAGTAAGGATAAAGGGAACGGAATATAAACTAGGCCTATTTGCGGACGACGTGATAGTATACATGAGGCAACCAGACAAGAGCTTCCCGGCACTGATGGATCTACTGAAGGAATATGGCCACTACTCAGGATACAAACTAAACGTGACAAAGACACAGACCTTAGCATGGAACTATACCCCAACGACGGAAATTAGGGAACAGTACGGGATAAGATGGGACATGGACAAGATTAAATACTTAGGGGTGAACATCACGAGAGGGGTGGAGAAACTGTTTGAGGCGAACTATACACAGATAGATCAGAACATCAAGAGAGACTTAGAGAGATGGACAGTAATGCCCTTGGACTTCAATTCAAGAATAGAGGTAATTAAAATGAACATACTATCAAGGTTACTGTACCTATTCCAGTCACTACCGATACAAATACCACAGAATCAATTCAGGGAGTGGGACAGACTGATATCGAGGTTCATATGGGCGGGGAGAAGACCACGGGTCAGATATAAAACACTACAACTACCAAAGGAAGAGGGAGGGATGGCAGTACCCAGCCTACAAGATTATTACTATGCAGCACAACTGAGAGCAGTGACGTGCTGGTGTAACGACAGATATGAGGCAAGATGGAAAGACATTGAAAAAGAAGGGGAGGGATACAAGGTACAAGCTCTGGTGGGAGATAGGGAACTATTTAAAGAAAAAGAGGGACTATTAGATCCAATCACCAAATGCACCTTGACCATATGGAACAGAGTAGTAAAAACACACAAATTGGAGAAGCAGTCAGGGGTTCTGAGATGGGTAGCACATGACAAGAGATTCAAACCAGGGAGGTTAGACCATGGATTCAGAAGGTGGGAGAGGGGGGGGGGGGGGCAACAGCGATATGCAAAATGATAGAGAAGGGGGAAATGCAGACACTACAAAAATTAAAGGAGAAATTTGGACTAGAAAACAGGGACCACTTCAGATATCTACAGGTTAGAGACTACTACAACAAAGAAATAAGGGGGGCCAAAGACAAAGAACAGAATGGAATAATAAAGATGATAGTATGGGCATACGAAGGGGGGCAAGGAAGAGTAATATCAGCATTATACCGGGCTATAATGAACAGCAAGGGACACACGACCGATTACATAAGGGAGAAATGGGAGAGAGAGCTAGAGATAGAAATAACAGGGAAGGAATGGGGGAACATATGCGAGGTGCAACATTCAACAACAGGATCGAGGATATGGAAAGAGTTTGGATGGAAAAACATAATCAGATTCTTTATAACCCCAGAGCTGAAGGGAAAATATGCACCAACACAAAGAGCATGCTGGAGGATGTGTGGGAAGGAGGGGGCAAATCACACGCACATATTCTGGGGATGTCAGAAGCTGAAGGGGTATTGGGAGGAGATAGGGGAGGCAATGATCAGAATATTAGGATACGGGTTACCACAAACAGGACTGGTGCTTTACTTAGGAGACCTGACACACGAGGGAATACAAGGGGGGGACAAATATTTAATAAAGATAATGTTGATAGCGGCCAGAAAAGCAATAACGAGACTGTGGTACAAGGAAGACCCACCGACAATAGCACAATGGGTAGGAATAGTGGAAGAGATACAGGATATGGAGAGGATAACACACATGCTGAGGTTACAGGAAGAGAAATTTGGAGAAAGATGGGGTAAGTGGGAGGATTACAAGGGGAACGAAAACGACATCACAGAGGAAGAACCAAATACACCACAAGAGGGAGAAGGGTAAAGGAGGAAAGAGGTTCAAAGAGGGTCTCTGAACCCATGTCACACACTTAATGTTTTACAATTTTATTTTGGTTTAAGGTAACTGTTTTATGCTTTTTATTTGCTTAAGTCAGTATTTTTTATTTTTCGTCTTTTGGGTATTAAATGTTTTCTTTATTATTTATGTCTGTTTAATAGTGTTGTTGAGGTTATTGTATATGTCGTGTTGTTTGTCTATAAATGTTTAATAAAAAAATTTAAGTTTAAAAAAATAAAAATAAAAGAACACATATTTTGAGAAGAGCAACCCCATCTCCGCCTCCTTATTACCTTCTACTATTGGACTAAACTTCCTACCTTGAATCGTAACACATAAAACAGAATGCAGTTAGTTTCTCTACCTTTCTGTGAACGTCTAGCAAAAAACGGTGTTGCAATACGATGAAAAATGGTGGAGAAATGTACATTATAAAAAAGATGGCAGAATTCAGTACTGTATCTACAAAACCTTCTGTTTAATCATCTTCCCTTTATTCATTTGCTTAGATTTTTCAGGTCTGGTAAATTTTTGCATGGTGTTATTCACAGTCAAAGATCAATTTTAGTTTTTAAATTGAATTGCTATTCTCATTTGGTTCATTACAATTGACTCAAGCCTAGTAACAGACACAGTATTTCTGACACTGGGAATACATTCCCTGAGATCCATAGATGTCCCTAGATTCAGATACCAAGAACATGCGAATGGACCATTTAAAAAAAATCTGTAAATCTGTAAAACGTCCTTGTGGAATGAGTGACAAAAGAAAAAGATTTTAATAATAAAAAAAAAAAACTTTTATATATATTATTTTTTTTATGGATGGAAGAGCCACACATTGACGGGCAAAGAGCCACATGCGGCTCGCGAGCCACGGGTTGGCCACCCCTGGTGTAGAGAATAGGGCTTAAGAGGTTAAGGTCTCGACGGGGTCCTACCTGGTTCTTAAGAGGTTAAGGTCCTACCGGGGTCCTACCTGGTTCTTAAGAGGTTAAGGTCTCGACGGGGTCCTACCTGGTTCTTAAGAGGTTACGGTCCTACCTGGTTCTTAAGAGGTTAAGGTCCCGACGGGTCCTACCTGGTTCTTAAGAGGTTAAGGTCTCGACGGGTCCTACCTGGTTCTTAAGAGGTTACGGTCCTACCTGGTTCTTAAGAGGTTAAGGTCCCGACGGGGTCCTACCTGGTTCTTAAGAGGTTAAGGTCTAGACGGGTCCTACCTGGTTCTTAAGAGGTTAAGGTCTAGACGGGTCCTACCTGGTTCTTAAGAGGTTAAGGTCTCGACGGGGTCCTACCTGGTTCTTAAGAGGTTAAGGTCTAGACGGGGTCCTACCTGGTTCTTAAGAGGTTAAGGTCCCGACGGGTCCTACCTGGTTCTTAAGAGGTTAAGGTCCTACCTGGTTCTTAAGAGGTTAAGGTCCTACCTGGTTCTTAAGAGGTTAAGGTCCTACCTGGGTCCTACCTGGTTCTTAAGAGGTTAAGGTCCTACCTGGTTCTTAAGAGGTTAAGGTCCTACCTGGTTCTTAAGAGGTTAAGGTTCTACCTGGTTCTTAAGAGGTTAAGGTCTAGACGGGTCCTACCTGGTTCTTAAGAGGTTAAGGTCCTACCTGGGTCCTACCTGGTTCTTAAGAGGTTAAGGTCTCGACGGGTCCTACCTGGTTCTTAAGAGGTTAAGGTCCTACCTGGTTCTCCACCAGCATGGCGATGTCAACAAACATGTCATGGAGCTCCTTGACGCTGCTCTCCAGACGCATGATGTCTTTATGACGAGCCTCGATCTCATTCAGAGCCTGCTGGTTGATCTTAGATTCCATTATCTAGAGACAGAGGGAGAGACACAGAGAGAGAGAGAGAGAGAGAGAGAGAGAGAGAGAGAGAGAGAGAGAGAGAGAGAGAGAGAGAGAGAGAGAGGGGAGGGGGAGAGAGAGAGATTCTTCACAATTCTCCATTGACAACAGACCCTGACAGCCCAGTAAAACATGCTACTATGTCATGTGGGCCTTTTCTGTTGGCTTTAAACACACACACACACACACACACACACACACACCAGGGACAACGATGGAAATAAGTCCTGGGCCCTCATTTATCAACGTGACGTACGCACGGATATGTGCTTAAGCCGTGCGTACGACCATTTCTAAGCAAAGTGTGGGATTTATCAATTTGAACTTGTGCTTGACTTTGTGCGTATATTTAAGCACAGGTCGGACCATGCGTAGGTGGCGCCGGTGGTAGAATATTTTCACAACGCGGAAATAAGCACTGACTGTGCTCCGCGTAACTCAACTCGTTATTATTTTGCGCATATATTGCAGAAATACGGGAACGTTTTGATTATATTTAAAAGGCTTTGCCATTGTTAAACGTAATAAGTGGAACCCCGAAGCTGTAAGCAGAATACAAGTCATATGAACACCCACGATATTCTTCCCCTTTCCTATAAGAAACAATAAAACGAGAACAGACTGAGGTTATTTGTTGAGTGTATGTGTATACAAAACCCTTGAAATAAATGTGTCTTAAATGAATGAAAAGCATACATGCTCTGGACACAGAGCATATATCGTGTGGGTGATATTACAGAATTTCACTTATTTAGTTTTACAATGTCAAAGCCTAAATCAAAACGTTCCTGTATTTCTGCAATCTATGCGCAAAATAATAACGAGTTGAGTTCTAACAAAGAACGTATTACATGCTGGTAGGCTGATAGAGTAAACTATGATATGAATATGATATGATATAAATACTGGTCCGTCCGCGAGGATATCGAGGACTTGGATAGCCATTAAATGCCATTTGAGAATATAGGCTAAAGCGACGGCCTATAGCCTATACATATTATTTAATGTTTTCATAAGCGTAAAGATACAACAGCTAGATTAATGATCAAGTTAGTTTACTGTATGCAGGCTTCGCAGGGCTGTGTGTTATGCACAAGTTACTGTTGCATAATGTAGGCTGGCTGCTATTATATGTAATTCATATAGGCTACCTAATACCAACAACAAAATAGATTGTATCATATGCCTCTACACACATTATATTATACACATCATATTATATCTTGGTTCGGCAGCGCCTCTGTGAACAATCTCTCAGAGTTTGCTCCATCAATAAACGCGCATTTTGGCTGATAATGTGCCGGTGGCCGGAGTCTCATTCAGGCCTAATTGTATTTAATTCAATTGTAATGTTATTACTGGGGTATCTAAAACATCACAATGCAGATCAGGGTTATCCACTGAAGCCATAATGACTCTGATCAGAACCACAGGCTCATGATGAGCGCACACAATAGGCATTGTAGAGCGCAGAGTTGGCATGCTGAAATTGATTTAATTTCAGTCATTACAGTGCTTAATGTCGGGTCATCTCTTGTCATTTATTTCTGTCAATGTGCTGGTTCTGTAGCAGGACTGGGTCAGTCAACATCCTTGGCTCCCGGCGCACCGAAGATTATACGTTCAATTTGTTGGTTGGACCTCTGTGATCAATCTCGCTCTCAGTGAAGTCTCTCAGAGTTCGCTCGGGTTAGTCCACTTTTCCACATTTCATGGGGGTGTTCCATTACCGTATATGGTTAATCGGGGCGGTTCTGGTATGCAAATACGTGAAAGTGTGCACAAGCCTCTGCGTAGGAGCAAGGTGATATTTATCATGACAGGTGTGCGTAGGACCTGTGTACGCACGTGTGATAAATCCCGTTTTTTTTGTGCGTGCACACATTCTAAATTCTGTGCTTAAGTATGGAAATAGAACATTTTCTAAGCGAACTTGATAAATGAGGGCCCTGGGCCCTCATTCATCAATGTGGACGTAGAACATGTTCTATTTCCACACGTAAGCACGGAATGTAGAACTAGTGTACGCACAGGGAAGTCGGGATTCATCACACGTGCGTACGCAGGCTCTACGCACACCTGTCATGATGAATCCCACCTTGGCTCTGCGCCGCGGCTCGTGCACGCTTTCACGTATTTGCATACCAGAAACGCCCCGATTAAACATATACGGTAATGGAATACACCCATGAAATGTGGAGAAATGGACTAAGCCGAGGGAAGCGTGTCATGAGACAGGCTGACAGACGTGTACACTTACGGTGATGTCGGATATGATATCTATTAACCATTGCTGCCTGGGCAGCGCAAACACTAATAAATACCGCGCTGGAATATGACTGCCTTTTCCTGTGTTGTTTGATTAATACCCAGGGATTAAAGTTCTCCTCAATTTTATTCCAAATCGCGATGGATCTCCCGTCAATTTTCTACCTGCTGCATATGATTTCTAGAGGCATACTACAATCTATTTTGATGTCAGTATTGGGTAGCAATGCATCTCACTGCATGTATGATGTAGCCTGCCTTTCAATACATGAACTTGAATTCCATCATGTTTGTGTGCGGGACTCACAAGGCTGTTGTCACAATGGGTGGTACGGTACCGGTACAGACAGTAATAATAACAGTCCACACAATATCACGATCCATGCCATAGCCTATGTTCTATTAGGACATGATCTGTGACGACAAATGTTCTGATATCATACTCTGACAGCATGCCTATGATCAACAAAAACGCGAACTTGAATCCCATCATATACATAGTCTGTCCACTATCTGGTGTCATTGCAATGCGTTTTCTATTCTTTCTTATACAGTAAAAAGGGGGAAGAACACTATATTCATATGACTTGTATTCTGCTTACAGCTTCGAAATTCCACTTGTTTCGTTTAACGTAAAGCCTTTTAAATATAATCAAAACGTTCCCGTGTTTCTGCGGTCTGCGCAAAATAATAACGAGTTGAGCTTTATGATTTATGATGAATTGAAAATGGGGGACCCTGATGTAAACAAGACGAAAGTTGGTCTGCATCCCCAATTAACAATTGTATGTACTGAGCTGTACTGTACTGTACCCATTCTGCAATCTGTTAATAAACTTTTCAATCAATCAATCAATCAAGCTACACGGAGCGCAGTCAGTCAGTAGCCTACACCCCGTATATTCCGATAACGCTATATAAACCATGCTGCATTCATTCTGAGAGAAAGATCTATTATTCCAAATGCTATTTATAGGGTTTTGACCATAATTACACTACTGTTGCTATTTTACAATGAACTATAATGAACTACGGTTCGTACAGAACATGCCAGTGTTATTATGCACAGAAGCTCATTTCCTTGTTGTAATAATATATTCTACCACTGGGCGCCAGGTACGCCTGGTCTGACCTGTGCGTAGATGTAAGCACGGAGTCAAGTTCAAATCGAAATTGATGAATCCCACTCTTTGCTTAGAAATGATCGTACGCACAGGGTAAGCACAGATCTGTGCGTAGAACACGTTGATGAATGAGGGCCCTGGACTTTTCGTTTCTATCCCTGACAAAGCAAATACTCATCTGTATTTGTTTATGTCTAAATAAAATCAATTAATCAATCAAAAACACACACACACACACACACAAACACACACACACACACACACACAAACACACGCACGCACACACACACACAAACACACACACACACACACTGTAACTGAGGGGTACAATTCCATGACTATATTGAATAAGTATGGTATCATTAAACCACTACTGAGTTATGTACATTACTACTGGCCATACAGTACACATGTATATGAGATGAACACTTCCACAATAACACGGCTTCACAACAAATATCGTTTAGAAGAATATTTATTAGCAGCACGAAGATTATCTTACATTACTTTACTTATCAAGATTGAGAGTTGCGCTTGTAAGGCAAAGAATGTGCATGAATAGGTCAAGAGCGTAAGTCCATGAGAATATTACGCAGGAGATAATTAATACCACCTGTATCATAAGAATTATATATGGTACACTAGTAGGGCAGCTGGAGATACTAATAGGGTCCCTCCGGTTGTAGGCCAGCAGGGGAGAGGATTTGTCGGTAGCGAAAGTCTGGGTCAACGATGAATAAGGAGACTCCAGGTACAGGAGTGCAATAATCCCTTGATCCGCAGACGAACAACAGCTATTCTCCGGTATGCAGTGCCGCATGGAGGAAAGCTAGCCAGCCTCAGGGGTCCTAGAGGCGGGCTCGACGATGCTCCTCACAGGGTAAATCCCACACAGTTGTGGGTGTAGACGATTCTCCGCTCCATCAGCTACAGGACCAAAGCAAATATAATCCAGCCGAAAAGGGCTCTGTAGTCGTCGGGGTAGGTTATCCAGTGTACATATCCACACGGTTCTCGTCTAGGGCTCCTCGGATGACGGCACCAGGTTAAGCCGCCCAGCCTGGATAAGCGCACTAGCTCGGTACGAGGAAGCGTTGGTAATGCTGGTCACTGTAGAACGGTAGCCGCACGATACACTATACATAATAGACTATTACTTAATAATAGAATAGGTCGAACTCGACGATACAGCGTTAAACTCTGACACTTCAGCTATCAATTCGCACGCGGTCTCAAGGCTCTATTTCGGGGCAAAACGGGCCCACTTCACAGCACGTTGTATCATGGTGTGAGGCTTCAACTTATTGGGGTAACATACTGCTGTATCCACCTGCGACGTATTTATACGTAAGGTGAACAATCTAGTACCAGCCTTATTTCTGTCTCGTATTCTTGCGCAGAACCGGGCATGTCCAGGCATGTCTTGGCGGTGACTTTGAACTAGACATTGGGGGTATGGCCGTGGCGCCTAGGGGATCGCTGTCCAATAGGAGAACGAATATTATGGTCTGGCCTGTACTAGGTAAAGGGATATTCCGTGTATATGTACAAAGAATATACAAGGGATATCAGACGATATACAAATACTATACAATATATCTCAAGTAATAAATATATATATTCGGTTTAATCTGACCCTTCGTAACAGCCGCCTCCTAATTAGTCCGCACCTAATTAGATAAGCAGAGACAGATTAACCGCACTGTCCACTACTCAATGTCCGTTGTGAGGGTAGGGCAGTTCACAAAGTCAGGGGGTCATGGTCGTCATCAAGAGAGTCGGGGAGCCTTGGCAACTCTATTAGCCTCGCCACGGGTCGGGTGTATGTCCGCCCTTGGACGAGCACTTCTGCCGCTCTGACCTTTCCGTCGGCACCAGTGATCACTTTGCTTACGCGGCCGGCCGGCCACATAGCTCGGGGTAGTGACTGGTCGATAATCATGACGACTGTGCCTTCCGTCAAATTGTCTCTTTCTTTTACCCATTTCTGGCGGGTCTGTAGAGACTTCTCGTTCCCAAGTTCCACCGAAGTGAGGTGCATTCGGGGGGTTAAACTGGAAATCAATCTGAGATGGAGCGAGGTGGGTCTTAAGTTCTGGGCCCATAGCTTGGAAGCTCTCTCTCAGCTCTCTTTCTCCGCCTTTGAAGTTTGTCCCGTGATCAGACAATAATATAGACGGTTTTCCTTTCCGCGATGTGAATCTCCGGAAGGCCATAAGGAATGAGTCCGTACTCATGGTTGGAAGGAGTTCTATGTGTATCGCTCGGGTGGTCATGCATTTGAATACAATACCCCACCGCTTCTCCTTCCCTCTTCCTTTCTTTACATACAGCGGGCCGAAACAGTCCATACCGGTGGAGTGAAAGGGCTTGTCGCAGAGTCGGAGGCGACAGGGGGGTAGGTCAGCCATCCGGGGTATACTGGGCTGTGCTCGCCATTTGCGACAGTCTAGACAGGTCCGCTGGAAGCGTCGTACTGCTTCTCTTCCTTGCAGTATCCAATAGCGACGTCTGATTTCCGCGAAGACTCTCTCTACCCCGGCGTGGAGCACGTCCTCGTCGTATTTCTTTATGATGAGCTCTGTGACCTTGTGTCGGCTGTTTAAGACTATCGGGTACTTGACGTCATCCGTTAAGTCTGGGGCTCTCCTGGCGCTCTCAGGGGCCAAGTGGAGCAGTCTGCTGTCTGACGGGACTGGCTTTGATCCCTGCAGACAGTCTAGCTCGTCGGGGAACGAGTCTCTCTGGGCTCGCTGTAGCAGAAGGAGTTCTGCTTCTTCGTAGTTAGCTGCAGTAATGTCAGTAGTGGACGGAACCTCTGGGTGGTCTTAGCTGCGCACTCTCAAGGGTGGGGCAGTCGTCTATGTTGGGATCTGTGGGGACTAGTGTGTGTGTCAACCCACAGAACATAGATTTCTTCTTCTCTGCCTCCTCTTCACTCGCCTCCCGTGGGGTGGGTGTAGGCCACTCTTCTTCCGGGAGCTTGAGGAACTCGGGACCGTCACTATAGAGATTGTGACGGGTGAGGTCATCCAGGGACATTCCCCGTGTGATGACGTCAGCTGGGTTCTGTTTTGTGTCCACATACCTCCAGCATGCTGCTTCTGTTAAATCTTGGATCTCTGTGATTCTGACTCCCACGAAGACCTTGTATCTACACGAATCGGACTGGATCCATGTGAGTACGGTCATGGAGTCTGACCACAGGATTGTTCTTTGCACCGGGATGGTGAGTTCACGTTGGATTAACGTGGCGAGTTGCGCTCCTGCTAGGGCTGCGCAGAGCTCTAGACGCGGGATAGATTGCTGCTTGCGGGGGGCTATTCTTGAGCGAGCCAGGATGAAGGCAGTATGTATTTCTCCTCCCTCCTCTCGGGCCCGCAAGTAGGCCACCGAACCGTAGGCTACTTCGGAGGCGTCGCTGAAGACGTGCAGGTCCATCTGACACGTCTCCGGCCTCACTGTGGGTGGGAAGTAGCTGCGGCGTATGTTGACACCTGGGAGCGAGCTGAGTTCTGTCTCCCACTCTCTCCAGGTGGAGGCAAGGTGTTCGGGTATGGGATCGTCCCAGCCTTGGTCCTTGTCCCATAGCGCTCGCACAATCATCTTTGCCCTGGTGGTGTAAGGTAGAATACATCCCAACGGGTCATATTGTCTGGCGAGTGTTCTGTATACACTCCGTCTTGTGGTCGGTAGTGAAGTCGACCTTCCCTGCTCCTTGGTCAGGGGTGTGTGTTTATAATGGAGCGAGTCTGTTTTGAAGCGCCAGACTAGTCCTAATGTCATTTCTTGGGCTTCTCCTGGGATGGTCGCCATCCAGGTCTCGCTGCTTGCTGCCTTGTCCTCTGGGGAGAGGCTGCGCAATACTTGAGGGTCGCTGCTGGCCCACTGCCGGAGATCAAAGCCGCCTTTGATCAGGGAGGCGCGGAGCTTGAGTAGGAGGGCCTCGGCTTCTTCTGGCGTCGAGACGCTTTGCAGACAGTTGTCCACGTAGAAACTATTTCCTACACTTTGTCGGACCTCTTCATCAGCTGCTGGGTCTTCTGCGACGTGTTTTTGCAGTGCGAACGTAGCACAGCATGGGCTGCATGTGGTTCCGAAAGGGAGGACTTCCCATTGATAGATGGATGGTGACTCATCCCCGATCCTCTCTCTCTATAAGAACCGCAGCAGGGGCTTGTCCTCTTCCACTAGTCGCACCTGCAGGAACATCCCTTTGATGTCGCCGCTGATGGCCACCTTGTTCTGGCGGAAACGTAGCAACACGCCTAGTAGAGAGGGGCCGAGTGTTGGGCCGGGCAAAAGCTCTTTATTCAGATTTTGTGATCCGATCTGGTAGCTGCAGTTAAACACAATACGATCCTTGCCGTTGTGGTGGACTTTGTGGTGCGGCACATACCATGATTCGGTCGTCTGATCGGCCTCTTTAATGTCAATTTTCTTTATGTGTCCCGCTGTGATTAGCTTGTTAATCTCAGCGCGGTACACAGTAGCTTGAGCGGGGTCTCTGGCTAGGCGCCGCTCTGTGTTCGATAGATACCGCTCCGTCGCTTCTTTTGGGGCGTGGAAGGTAGGCATACCCTCCCGCCTCAGGAGTGGAGTTGCGTATCTCATCACTCCGTTGACTTTGACTCTCTTTGTCCCCTGCTTGAGGAGGGCTATGGCATAAATGTCTTCCTTGGAACGAATGTGTTTCTTTTCGTTCTTAAAGGGCATTGTCTCTAGTGTCCATAGCCTCTCGACATGCTGTAGGAGGGTGGTGTCTTCTTCTGTCACTCTGGAGTGGAGGCAGCGAGTGGCTGCTGTTCGGTTGGGAGACCTGGAGAGGGGGCCTTGTAGTGTCCATCCTAGGCGGGTCTCGACTGCTGCTGGACAGCCTCTGGGCCCAGTGTGGACCCGGTCCATCGGGACGATGAGGTGTGCATGGTCGGATCCTATCAGCAGGGTCGGGGTGGCACCGTCTATGAGCGGTATAGGTAGTTGACGCAGGTGCACGTATTTATCCATCAGCTTGGCGATGGGGTAGGTGTACTGCGACAGGCCTATGTCTTGGCTGGTGAAAGCGTTAGTGATCCTATACCGTCTCTCTGGCTGCCCGCTTGCTGCGATAGTGAAGGAGACGTTCTCACCCTTGATCGTCTTCAGGTCTCTTCTTATAGTCCGAATCGTCATTGTTTCTTCGCTCCCCCGCAGCCCCAGCTGGGCCGCAGCGGACGCGAGGAGAAGGGTCTTCTCTGACCCGTCGTCAAGGACGGCGTAGGTGTCCATGACCTTGTCCTCGTAACTCAATGTTACACGGACCACCTTCAAGAGCACCCGGGCGCCCCCGCTGCTGGCGGGGTCAATGTACATAACACTTGCCTTTGTGCTGCTTGAGGGTGCGGGCTTCCTTCTGTTACTGTCATGTAAAACGTCCAAGTGGGCTCCGTCACACCGACTACACCTCTTCTTTAAGCGGCACTCGGCTGCCATGTGACTGCGCGCACAGCGGTAACAGCGGCGGTTGGACTTTATCCATTGACTCACCTCGTCGGCGGTCATCTTCTTGAACGTGTCACAGTGTGACAGCCAGTGTTCCTTTTCGCAGTACTGGCATACAATCTTCCACTTCTCTTTCATCGAGGGGGTACTGTGGTTCTTGTTGCGCGGTACTGATTCGGCTTGGTGCATGACGGTCACCAGCCTGCGGCCATCGTTTGATCTCCTAGGTCCCTCTCTGGAGCTTGGCGCGCTCCGCACGAACGTATCCAATCGTAGGCTGCTGACTTCTCTCGCCAGGAAGTCGGCTAGGTCTAGGAGGGATGGCTCGGGACCGTTAGGATCACGGTGGTCCTTTTGCCGCCTGAAGCGCTCTTGTCGGGCGGGCGGAAGCTTCTCTAATATTCTCTCAACATTAGAGTTCGCGTACAGTTCGTGCATACCCTTTTCCTTTTGTGCCCCCAGCATCCCTACCAGGGATTGTACCTTGATAGAGAGGTCATCTAATGAGCGATTGTCTGTGGCTGGGGGTAGACGGTCAATATTCCTTATCTCTTGTATTACGTAGTCCCATATGCGTCCATAACGTTGGTCGAGGGCTACTAGAGCCGCGGTGTATGGGGTAGTAGAGTTGGAATATGCCAGCGCTATATTGTGCGCTCTGGGCACCTTCAGGTGCTTGAGTAGGATAGCATACTTGTACGTTTCATCTGGTACATCGGACATCATTGTCTCTAAGCACATTCGTAGCTCTGTGTACTGTGCTCTGTTCTCGTGTGTGAAGTCCGGGAACGTCGGTGTGCCAAGGTACGATGCCATGGATGGCTGGCACATCGGTGAGCGTTGGGGGAGAGGCCTCCTAGGCGAGTCTCCTCTTACGTGTCGTGGTGGGCTGGTACCTGGCGGGTACCAAGGCCCGTGTACCCAGGTGCTGTTCCTCTGGGCTGGTCGTGTGTCAAGCTCACCCGTGAGTTGAGTCGGGGGTCTGTAGCGCAGAGCCGCGGGGGTAAAGTCTGGGCTGTACTGGACCTCCTGGTCCTGTGGAGTACGATGCTGCTGTTGGGCTTGACTTTCCTCCTCTCCCTCTTCTTCTTCCTCTGCCAGGTCGTCTAGATCCTGTAATCGTCTATTTAGTCTCTCAGCGGCGTAGGCCGGTTCTTCCCTGTTGCTGGGTCTCGCATGGACCGGTCGGGGAGGGGGTTCGGAGAGGTGTATAGGCTCTTTCTGTTGGCCGGGCTCAGGGTCGCTTGATCGGGTAGGGGAGGGTGCCCTAGACCCTTGTCTTGACGAGGCCCTGGAGCTCCGTGCGGAGGGAGGGGGGGTTGCCCTGGCAATCAGTTGCTCCATTATCTGCGCTTGTAATCGGTCGCGCTCGGCTTCGCGCTTGATGTGAGCGTGGTCGCGCTCTGCTTCGCGCTGGGCTTGGGCTGCGTCGCGCTGTGCATTGGCGGCTCCGCGCTGTGCATCGGCGGCGGCGCGCTGGGCTTCGGCGCGGTCTCTTTCCATATTCTCTTCCGTCTGGAGGCGTCTAGTCTCTAGGCGTATGCGGTCGTCGTCACTCCTTTGCTGCGCCTGGAAGCGCTCTCGCTCGATCGCAGAGTGTTCGCGTTCACTAAGGGCTTGCGCTTGGAGTTGCGCGTGGAAGCGTTCTCTTTGGTCTGCAGATTGTTCGCGCTCACTTAGTTGTTGAGCCTGCAGGCGGTCTCTTTCCATGGTAGAGTGTTCGCGCTCACTTTGGTGTTGCGCGCGGAGGCGCTCTTGTTCCATGGAAGAATGTTCGCGCTCGCTAAGCGTCTGTGCTTGGAGTCGATCGCGTTCAGTGGAGGCTGCCAGGGTGGCGATAAAGGCCTGCGCCAGCATCTTGTCCGCCTCGCTGGGGGAAGACACTGATGGAGGTGATCGGCTTCTGGCAGTGCTCGTTGGAGATCCGTTCTCCTGTCGCGCTCCGAGGAGGTCCATCTCCTGGGTGCGCGTCTCTTCTGGTGGTGGGTCGGGTTCCGTCCCTGGAGGGCTTTCTTTATCCTGGAGCTCTCCGGGGACTGCCTCTTCGACGTTGGCGGGGGGTAAAGTCATGTCAGGTCCCTCCTGGTCCCCCCCGTGAGCTTGGTCAGTTACGTTAGAACCCACTAGGGTCTCTACTGGCGGGGTCGCCTGGTCGGTAGGGTTTGACATACTTTTACTATCCGCTTTTTCCGCGTTTAACGTCTGTATAAAGCTAGGTAGTAGACTGGCAGCGTAGTCCTCTAGGTAACGAGGTGGCTGCCGTCTGCGCTCCGGGCGATCTAGCTTAGGAGAACCGTTTGTGGAGTGTTCATCATTGGCCATATTAATATTAATATTATATTAATATTACGCTAATTACCCTCCGGCTCGAAGGACCAATTGTAACTGAGGGGTACAATTCCCTGACTGTATTGAATAAGTATGGTATCATTAAACCACTACTGAGTTATGTACATTACTACTGGCCATACAGTACACATGTATATGAGATGAACACTTCCACAATAACACGGCTTCACAACAAATATCGTTTAGAAGAATATTTATTAGCAGCACGAAGATTATCTTACATTACTTTACTTATCAAGATTGAGAGTTGCGCTTGTAAGGCGAAGAATGTGCATGAATAGGTCAAGAGCGTAAGTCCATGAGAATATTAAGCAGGAGATAATTAATACCACCTGTATCATAAGAATTATATATGGTACACTAGTAGGGCAGCTGGAGATACTAATAGGGTCCCTCCGGTTGTAGGCCAGCAGGGGAGAGGATTTGTCGGTAGCGAAAGTCTGGGTCAACGAGGAATAAGGAGACTCCAGGTACAGGAGACAGTGCAATAATCCCTTGATCCGCAGACGAACAACAGCTATTCTCCGGTATGCAGTGCCGCATGGAGGAAAGCTAGCCAGCCTCAGGGGTCCTAGAGGCGGGCTCGACGATGCTCCTCACAGGGTAAATCCCACACAGTTGTGGGTGTAGACGATTCTCCGCTCCATCAGCTACAGGACCAAAGCAAATATAATCCAGCCGAAAAGGGCTCTGTAGTCGTCGGGGTAGGTTATCCAGTGTACATATCCACACGGTTCTCGTCTAGGGCTCCTCGGATGACGACACCAGGTTAAGCCGCCCAGCCTGGATAAGCGCACTAGCTCGGTACGAGGAAGCGTTGGTAATGCTGGTCACTGTAGAACGGTAGCCGCACGATACACTATACATAATAGACTATTACTTAATAATAGAATAGGTCGAACTCGACGATACAGCGTTAAACTCTGACACTTCAGCTATCAATTCGCACGCGGTCTCAAGGCTCTATTTCGGGGCAAAACGGGCCCACTTCACAGCACGTTGTATCGTGGTGTGAGGCTTCAACTTATTGGGGTAACATACTGCTGTATCCACCTGCGACGTATTTATACGTAAGGTGAACAATCTAGTACCAGCCTTATTTCTGTCTCGTATTCTTGCGCAGAACCGGGCATGTCCAGGCATGTCTTGGCGGTGACTTTGAACTAGACATTGGGGGTATGGCCGTGGCGCCTAGGGGATCGCTGTCCAATAGGAGAACGAATATTATGGTCTGGCCTGTACTAGGTAAAGGGATATTCCGTGTATATGTACAAAGAATATACAAGGGATATCAGACGATATACAAATACTATACAATATATCTCAAGTAATAAATATATATATTCGGTTTAATCTGACCCTTCGTAACACACACACACACACACACTCACACACACACACTCACCCCGGCACTGAACACGGCAGCGTTGCCTCCTTCCAGCATCTCCTCCAACTCCTCGTCTGTCGTGGCTTTTCCCGCTGGAACATCAGGTTCAACATTTATCAACCTTTATTAACCTTTATTAACCTTTATCAACCTTTATCAACCTTTATTCACCTTTATTAACCTTTATCAACCTTTATTAACCTTTATTAACCTTTATCAACCTTTATTCACCTTTATTAACCTTTATTAACCTTTATCAACCTTTATCAACCTTTATTAACCATTATCAACCTTTATCAACCTTTATTCACCTTTATCAACCTTTATTAACCTTTATTAACCTTTATCAGCCTTTATCAACCTGTATCAACCTGTATCAACCTGTATCAACCTTTATCAACCTTTATCAACCTGTATCAACCTTTATCGCCTAAAGGTACATGCCTAAGTAAATGGAAGATTGCTCTACTTCTGCAAGGTCAATTTGCATGTTCTTGGTATCTAGGAACATCTAGGGACCTGGGGGTATGTATTTCCAGTGTCAGAAATATTGTGTCTGTTACTAGGCTGAGTAAATTGTAATGAATAAATTAATTATGATTAATTATGATTTATGATTTTGATGATGATGATCAAAAATTGATGCGGGGCACGAGAAAATGCTCACTGAGCTCATTCACCACCTTATTGAGATCATGTGTACAAAGAATCGAAGCAAATGAACCGCGGGAAGATGATTAAACAGAAGGATTTGTAGATACAGTAATTAATGATAATCGATTTTAATTATAAATTCATATTTGACCTTGAACTTGACCTTGACCTTATTATGGCCAAATCATACATCTATGGATAGGGAAAATGCTCCTATTTCCAATGGCAGGGTTGAATCTGGATTTAGTCATTTCCTTGCGGTTTTTACGATAATTAGCATTTTCCGATAAATTTGTATTTCCGATAAATCGTATAAAACATACACTTTGACTACTGTTTTTGATAGGGTTATGGTCTTTACTCTTGGCTACAAAAAAAATATTTAAAAACATTGACCTCTTAACATCCAAGGGCCCACATGTGGACGATTCTTTGCCGACCTCTAGTGGCTCGGGTGTGCATTTCTTTTAATACACTATATAGATAGAATTAAATCCCTATTTGTTGCCTGTCGATTGCCCTTTCAGGTGACAAAATCCGTTCAGCGGTTCTCGGGTTACATGCCGATATGTGAGGCGTGCCCCAAAGTACGCAAAAGTACACATTACCACCCCCGACTCCCGGGGCTCTAGCTCCGTCAATCATTTGGCGATCTCGAAATTCTTTGCACAGGGTTGTAGCCTATGAGTGTGGCTTTCCAATGATACCCCATGATATGATAATTGGGGATCTAATACGGTCTCTATTGATCGATTTATGATAAAGAAAAGAAAAGTCCCCTATAGGGGGACCTTAAGGCTTAACAAATATAAAACATGATCACAAACCTCCATACCTCAGTGTGTAACTTAATTTAAAACATGATGATTAGGGTTAGGGGGTTAGGGGTTAGGGTTAGAAGTGTTGAACTGACTGATCTCCAGCTGTCTCGAGATGCGTCCTTTGCTCTTGTCTCTGAAGTCCATCTGTGCTTCGTTGTACTTTGTCATCACTTCCACAAACTTCTTGGCCAGGATGGCGTGCTGGGAGAGACACACAGAGGACCTGATCAGACAGACAGACAGACAGACAGACAGAGAGACAGACAGGGGATGGCATGCTGGGAGAGACACACAGAGGACCTGGTCAGACGGCTGACTGGAGGTGACCGTGTCAAAGCGTCATAGATGTGACGCCTTCATCTGACATTAATATAGGGTTAATATTGTGATTTAAAAAAGGAGGACACTCAGCCTCAAGATACTTAAATGATACTCAGATGTTACTCAAAGATGCCTTTTATAATTTTAATATATTTAGAGTATGCCTCCTCTGTATGGATAGAAAATTATTATTTATATATATCTCTATAGCCAGAGTTACTCAACATGCTTTATTATGCCTAAAGTAATCTCTCGGACAATTCTCAATGGTATACGAAAATGACTGAACAAAATAAATAACAAAAAAAAAGAAATAATGTTCTAAATAATACCCTTTCTGTATTAGAAAATCCAGCTTTAAAAATATATCTTTGTGTCTTTTCAATGTAATAATGTAAATAATAAAACAGTAACCTCACAAAGATACTAATTTAAAAGTGCACTATGCAGTTTTGGATTTGTTTACATTTGTATAACTTGCAATCAGGCACGTGCACACATAGCGCCCAAGGGCTGCTTGAGCACCTGCCCTTTTGAGCCTCGTAAAAAAGTGGCATATAAAAATAAAATAAAAGATATATATATATATTTTATTACCGTTACTACGCATAAAGACTGCCCTTCCAACTGAAAAATGTCAGGATAGAATAAAAATATTAGGTAGAGAGATGCCCCGTATTCCATTGCAGTTTGCACGGCCTCCTCAGCGTGCCTCTCCGCGGACCTATATATTTTATGCATAGCGTGGATGGTGATGATGATGATAGAAACCGGTGTGGCGCATACAGTTGAATGCTGGTATTACACTCACTGAGGGACACGAAGAAGTCAAGTCCGATGGGATTTGGGAATCTCAAATACAAATCGGGATTGGAATAAAAAATACATTTATATTAAACAATACAGAATATACAGCACTTCTTGGGGTCTGTAGGGTAAGCACTTATTCCCTCCCCCCTGAACATTTATGGGGATGTATGGGCCTTTTAAGTCAGTGATAAAAGTGTCTTTCAAGGATAAGTGAGCTCCTGCACTGATTATTATAGTTCAATATTCAATATTTGATCACCAAAACCACCCAAAAAGCATAAAAAGGGGGCCCCCCGCCCGAAAAGGGCCCTTAAAAATCGTGCCCTTTTCAGCTTTTGAGCACCGGCCCTGCTTGCAATTACTGTACAAAACTAATTTATTACACACATAATCCTTAGCATGATTGTATCATAAGCATTTTATGTCATAAATCAAACCAAAATAATTTTGAAGCATCATGAACCAAATATAAGTTTACTTTGAATGTTTGTAAACAAAATACTTGGCCCTGTCCTTGTAAACTACCGCAGTTAATGTTACATTTGTGCTAAGCTAACGTTAGGTCACCCTACATTAATATGTTTGTGCTAAGCTAACGTTAGGTCACCCTACATTAATACATATGTGCTAAGCT
>NW_028174876.1:283639-288639 GCF_963971535.1 Notolepis coatsorum
CTCGTAGAAGTGGAGCAATATTCCATTTACTTAGGTATGTATTTTAGGCGGATTTTCAGAAAATAGGGCTCCGGGCTTAAGAGGTTAAATAACAGTGACTTACATGCTGAGAGATGGTGGCTTCAGACAATGACTGATTGATGCTGACAGATAGAGTGACAGGTCCCAGCAGAGCTTCCATTCATATTATGCTGTCTGAGCTGTGTGTGTGTGTGTGTGTGTGTGTTTGTGTGGGGGGGGGGGGCGGGGCGGGGCAAACCAAGAGTCGTGTGTTGTTGTTGGTTCTGTGAGTGTTTGAGGTCGAAGGTCAGGGGTCAATGTGCCTGTTGAGAATCTCATCTCCCCAGAAAGCAAACCTCTCAGAACGACTTACAAGACGAGATTCATGATGATAGTACTTAAATTACATAGTACATATAGTACACTACTTATAGATATTACCCATACATCCTCTTGTGAACTATGTGCCACAAGAACATTATGATCCTCTACTGCTGGTTTATTGAAGGTTCTCCACCACAACCGAAAGAAAATCAGGGAGGGATTTACTAATTATTCACCACAGCTATGGAACACCCTGCCTATGGACATTAGGGAGGCTAGATAAAGCTATGGAACACCCTGCCTATGGACATTAGGGAGGCTAGATAAAGCTATGGAACACCTATGGACATTAGGGAGGCAAGATAAAGCTATGGAACACCCTTCCTATGGACATTAGGGAGGCTAGATAAAGCTATGGAACACCCTTCCTATGGACATTAGGGAGGCTAGATAAAGCTATGGAACACCCTGCCTATGGACATTAGGGAGGCTAGATAAAGCTATGGAACACCCTTCCTATGGACATTAGGGAGGCTAGATAAAGCTATGGAACACCCTTCCTATGGACATTAGGGAGGCTAGATAAAGCTATGGAACACCCTTCCTATGGACATTAGGGAGGCTAGATAAAGCTATGGAACACCCTGCCTATGGACATTAGGGAGGCTAGATAAAGCTATGGAACACCCTGCCTATGGACATTAGGGAGGCTAGATAAAGCTATGGAACACCCTGCCTATGGACATTAGGGAGGCTAGATAAAGCTATGGAACACCTTACCTATGGACATTAGGGAGGCTAGATAAAGCTATGGAACACCCTGCCTATGGACATTAGGGAGGCTAGATAAAGCTATGGAACACCCTGCCTATGGACATTAGGGAGGCTAGATAAAGCTATGGAACACCCTGCCTATGGACATTAGGGAGGCTAGATAAAGCTATGGAACACCTATGGACATTAGGGAGGCTAGATAAAGCTATGGAACACCTATGGACATTAGGGAGGCTAGATAAAGCTATGGAACACCCTGCCTATGGACATTAGGGAGGCAAGATAAAGCTATGGAACACCTATGGACATTAGGGAGGCTAGATAAAGCTATGGAACACCCTACCTATGGACATTAGGGAGGCTAGATAAAGCTATGGAACACCTATGGACATTAGGGAGGCTAGATAATGCTATGGAACACCCTGCCTATGGACATTAGGGAGGCTAGATAAAGCTATGGAACACCTATGGACATTAGGGAGGCTAGATAAAGCTATGGAACACCCTTCCTATGGACATTAGGGAGGCTAGATAAAGCTATGGAACACCTATGGACAGTAGGGAGGCTAGATAAAGCTATGGAACACCCTTCCTATGGACATTAGGGAGGCTAGATAAAGTTATGGAACACCTATGGACATTAGGGAGGCTAGATAACGCTATGGAACACCTATGGACATTAGGGAGGCTAGATAAAGCTATGGAACACCCTGCCTATGGACATTAGGGAGGCTAGATAAAGCTATGGAACACCCTTCCTATGGACATTAGGGAGGCTAGATAAAGCTATGGAACACCCTGCCTATGGACATTAGGGAGGCTAGATAAAGCTATGGAACACCCTTCCTATGGACATTAGGGAGGCTAGATAAAGCTATGGAACACCCTTCCTATGGACATTAGGGAGGCTAGATAAAGCTATGGAACACCCTGCCTATGGACATTAGGGAGGCTAGATAAAGCTATGGAACACCCTTCCTATGGACATTAGGGAGGCTAGATAAAGCTATGGAACACCCTTCCTATGGACATTAGGGAGGCTAGATAAAGCTATGGAACACCCTTCCTATGGACATTAGGGAGGCTAGATAAAGCTATGGAACACCCTGCCTATGGACATTAGGGAGGCTAGATAAAGCTATGGAACACCCTGCCTATGGACATTAGGGAGGCTAGATAAAGCTATGGAACACCCTGCCTATGGACATTAGGGAGGCTAGATAAAGCTATGGAACACCTTACCTATGGACATTAGGGAGGCTAGATAAAGCTATGGAACACCCTGCCTATGGACATTAGGGAGGCTAGATAAAGCTATGGAACACCCTGCCTATGGACATTAGGGAGGCTAGATAAAGCTATGGAACACCCTGCCTATGGACATTAGGGAGGCTAGATAAAGCTATGGAACACCTATGGACATTAGGGAGGCTAGATAAAGCTATGGAACACCTATGGACATTAGGGAGGCTAGATAAAGCTATGGAACACCCTGCCTATGGACATTAGGGAGGCAAGATAAAGCTATGGAACACCTATGGACATTAGGGAGGCTAGATAAAGCTATGGAACACCCTACCTATGGACATTAGGGAGGCTAGATAAAGCTATGGAACACCTATGGACATTAGGGAGGCTAGATAATGCTATGGAACACCCTGCCTATGGACATTAGGGAGGCTAGATAAAGCTATGGAACACCTATGGACATTAGGGAGGCTAGATAAAGCTATGGAACACCCTTCCTATGGACATTAGGGAGGCTAGATAAAGCTATGGAACACCCTGCCTATGGACATTAGGGAGGCTAGATAAAGCTATGGAACACCCTTCCTATGGACATTAGGGAGGCTAGATAAAGCTATGGAACACCTATGGACATTATGGAGGCTAGATAAAGCTATGGAACACCCTGCCTATGGACATTAGGGAGGCTAGATAAAGCTATGGAACACCCTTCCTATGGACATTAGGGAGGCTAGATAAAGCTATGGAACACCCTTCCTATGGACATTAGGGAGGCTAGATAAAGCTATGGAACACCTATGGACATTATGGAGGCTAGATAAAGCTATGGAACACCCTGCCTATGGACATTAGGGAGGCTAGATAAAGCTATGGAACACCCTGCCTATGGACATTAGGGAGGCTAGATAAAGCTATGGAACACCTATGGACATTAGGGAGGCTAGATAAAGCTATGGAATACCCTGCCTATGGACATTAGCGAGGCTAGATAAAGCTATGGAACACCTTACCTATGGACATTAGGGAGGCTAGATAAAGCTATGGAACACCTTACCTATGGACATTAGGGAGGCTAGATAAAGCTATGGAACACCTATGGACATTAGGGAGGCTAGATAAAGCTATGGAACACCCTGCCTATGGACATTAGGGAGGCTAGATAAAGCTATGGAACACCTTACCTATGGACATTAGGGAGGCTAGATAAAGCTATGGAACACCTATGGACATTAGGGAGGCTAGATAAAGCTATGGAACACCTATGGACATTAGGGAGGCTAGATAAAGCTATGGAACACCTATGGACATTAGGGAGGCTAGATAAAGCTATGGAACACCCTGCCTATGGACATTAGGGAGGCTAGATAAAGCTATGGAACACCTTACCTATGGACATTAGGGAGGCTAGATAAAGCTATGGAACACCTATGGACATTAGGGAGGCTAGATAAAGCTATGGAACACCTATGGACATTAGGGAGGCTAGATAAAGCTATGGAACACCCTGCCTATGGACATTAGGGAGGCTAGATAAAGCTATGGAACACCCTGCCTATGGACATTAGGGAGGCTAGATAAAGCTATGGAACACCCTGCCTATGGACATTAGGGAGGCTAGATAAAGCTATGGAACACCCTGCCTATGGACATTAGGGAGGCTAGATAAAGTTATGGAACACCCTGCCTATGGACATTAGGGAGGCTAGATAAAGCTATGGAACACACTGCCTATGGACATTAGGGAGGCTAGATAAAGCTATGGAACACCCTACCTATGGACATTAGCAAGGCTAGATAAAGCTATGGAACACCCTACCTATGGACATTAGCGAGGCTAGATAAAGCTATGGAACACCCTCTGCCTATATCTCTAAATATTCTTCATTCAGTCTATTTCTTGCTCATTTTATGTCTATTTCTATGTCTGCATTTAATGCTTTTAAATGTTGTGCCTATGTCTATTTTATGTCTATTTTACTGCTATTTTGGCTGCAATAAAATAAACAAAAAAGATTATTATTATTATTATTACGACATGTTGCAAAGTTAGTAAGTGTTTTGACATCATGCCGTTGTGATGCAGAGGCTTCATGTGTTAGTTATTAGATTAGTAGGTCATGACGTCTGCTCCTCGAGGTGTCAGTGGCTAGACACTACCTGTTGAGCTGTACGGTCCCCCGACTGCTTTTCTTTATCATAAATCGATCAATAGAGACCGTATTAGATCCCCCAATTGTGAGGGCTGGCCCAGTACAATTGGCGCTTCCAGGTGCCAATTACCATCACGCACCTGAGAGGAGTTACCAATCAGCTCGACGGGAGCCCTCTTATACACGGTTTGCTGAACGTTCAGTGTCGGGTCGTTTTGGTCACCACCAGCTACTGCTTGTGCCTCTTGTGTGTTTCTCCAGTACGCCCTTGGACATTGCTGCTGTTTCCCTCTCTCTGCCTCCGTGGACCCGTGCCTCGTATTTACACTTTGCCCTTGGTGAGTTTTTGGATATCTATTTTTGATGAACTAATATCCTCGTTTTATCCTGGACTCAATACCTCCATCTGTTTTTGTGTGTTCCTTAACACTGAAGAAGACAATACCTTCATCTGTTTTTGTGTGTTCCTTAACACTGAAGACAATACCTTCATCTGTTTTTTGT
>NW_028174876.1:293639-296139 GCF_963971535.1 Notolepis coatsorum
TTATTATTATTATTATTATTATTATTATTATTATTATTATCATAATTTTAACAGGCTATTATTATTGTTGATAATATTACTACTACTATATAATTGTTATGGTTTGTAACCGACCCCAATCGCACAACACAAGACAGGTATGAGAGTAAGCCAAAACAGGGCAAATATTTATTATAGAACAAAAAGCGGCACAGTCCCTTTAAGGGAAAACACAAAAACACTAGAGAAAAGGAAATCTGGAAAATGCGGCACTGTGCCTTTAAGAGGCGAACAGGCTAAGGGACTAAGGCTAAGGGCCAGGGCTAAGGACCAGGGCTAAGTGTCAGGGCCAGGACCAGGGGCACTGGAGAGGGGGACAGGGACAGAGGCCCGGAGAGGCGGGCTGGAGACAGGGACAGAGAACAGGGTTAAGGCCTTGGACAGGGCGAGGGCCAGAGCTGCTTACAGGGATGAGGACAGGGTTCCGACGGCGGAGGCCTGGCACGGGAACAGGGGCCCGACGGCGGAGGCCTGGCACGGGGACAGGGGCCCGACGGCGGAGGCCTGGCACGGGGACAGGGGCCCGACGGCGGAGGCCTGGCACGGGGACAGGGGCCCGACGGCGGAGGCCTGGCACGGGGACAGGGGCCCGACGGCGGAGGCCTGGCACGGGGACAGGGGCCCGACGGCGGAGGCCTGGCACGGGGACAGGGGCCCGACGGCGGTGCCAGTCTGTTTGCGGTGGTGAATATGCATATGTTTGTCTCAAAGCTCTGTACCATTATTACTATCTAAAATGTAATAATTGTGGAATATTACTGTAATGAGCTGTATGTGTATGATCCAAGCGTCCTATGATCCTCATAGGAGCATAACAGAAAAAAGCATTCCATGTGAAGGTATTCTGTATCTTTGCATGTCAACTAATAAAGAAACTTGAACTTGAACATGAACTTGGAGGCCTGGCACGGGGACAGGGGCCCGACAGCGGAGGCCTGGCACGGGGACAGGGGCCCGACAGCGGAGGCCTGGCACGGGGACAGGGGCCCGACAGCGGAGGCCTGGCACGGGGACAGGGGCCCGACAGCGGGGGCCTGGCACGGGGACAGGGGCCCGACAGCGGGGGCCTGGCACGGGGACAGGGGCCCGACAGCGGAGGCCTGGCACGGGGACAGGGGCCCGACAGCGGGGGCCTGGCACGGGGACAGGGGCCCGACAGCGGGGGCCTGGCACGGGGACAGGGGCCCGACAGCGGGGGTCGGGCACGGAGATCCTCCTCCTCCTCCTCGGATGCTGCAGACGGGCAGCGCAGAACAAAGGGGGTCTCAGGGGACCGGGGCGAGAACACGCCATCCTCCCGTGGAATACTAGGGAACGACGACGAGCCTCACCCCAGGAACGAGGATCACGAAGAGACGCCTTCCTCCCGTGGAATCGGGAGCGATGGCGTGCCGCCTTGACGTCTGGAGTGGGAACACTGGAAAACCTCCCGTAGAGAATTAGAGAGCGAAGACGGTGTCCCACTCCAGGTAAACGGCGACAGGTGGTGATGGCTGGGCCGACGTCTCACGCCGGAGACGCGGCAGGTGATGGTGACGTACAGGATGGTAACGTACAGCACTCCATGAACACAGAACGACCCGACCAGGACTGGAAGGGAGGTCCAGGTATATAAAGCCCTCAGGGGCGCTAATCACAAACTATGACAGCTGCGTGATGGTAATTGAACAAGAAAGTCCAAGGGTGGGGGCTGGTGAAGAGTAGAGGAGAGTAAATCATCGCAAGGGTGGGGGCTGGTGAAGAGTAGAGGAGAGTAAATCATCGCAAGGGTGGGGGCTGGTGAAGGAGAGTAGAAGGCAGGGAAAAGTTCTCACAAGGGTGGGGGCTGGTGAGGTGAGGAGACAGGGAAAAAAGGTCCAGGGAACAGGCGAATCCTCACAATAATAATATAACAGGGCCTACCTGGGCTCCGTTCCCCGTACCTGGCTAACTGAGTTAGCCGGATAATCTCCAGCATAGCCTGACTTAAGCCGGACCTTTCTGTTCCCCGACGCTCGATTGTCTAAATCACCATGACAACAGATCAAAAAGTTTGAGCCTGGTCGAGAGCAGGGTTAAGTTCAGTTAGCTGGATGAACCATGGCCACGCCCCCGCAAAGAAATGCCAGCTCGCTTCCTGAAATATTTCTCACAGTCTAGATCTGCATTTATACCATTCTGAATTATGTTTCTGTGCTTCGTTTTCCTAGAGGGGGCTTTTGAAATGTATAATAATAGAACTAAATGCTGATAATAAATCATATTCAGCCTATAGATTTACTTTGTCCTAAATAAAATAATGCACGTCATATACGGCGCTCGGAGTGCGATACACGCTGCATGTGGTTATTTTAATAATGGCGCATTGCAAATGTGAATCCCGCTGGGATATTTTTAATGAATGAAACCTATCGGCCGTTTGGCTCTGATTAGTTTCATTATTCTCCGCTGTAGATTTGCTTAACGGAGCGCCCGGATTGTG